>NW_019253152.1:32432-32737 GCF_002742605.1 Olea europaea var. sylvestris
TTTCGATTTCATGATAACTTCGGGTTTGATCAATTTCGGCAAATTGGCAGTCCAATTCGATTGGAATCGAGCCAACGAAAAGTTGTTTTTGATTTCATGATAACTTCATGTTTGACCATTTTCGGAGAATTGCTAGTCCAATTCGTTTGGAATCGAACAAATAAAACGTGGCTTTCGATTTCATGATAACTTCGGGTTTGATCGTTTTCGAAAAAATTGCTAGTCTAATTCGGTTGGAATCGAGCGAATGAAAAGTGGTTTTCAATTTCATGATAACTTCGGGTTTGATCAATTTCGGCAAATTG
>NW_019253152.1:32848-39308 GCF_002742605.1 Olea europaea var. sylvestris
AAATCTCTAATCTTCCAACTAATATAATCCAACCCTCTATCTTTCATTATTAGCAAATGTATCCCAAATCTAAACTTATATCCAACTTACATATCCAAAAAATTGTAGATCGTAAATTAATTTAATCATTTGGTCAATTGAAGTCCTAACAAAATAATCGACCACATTCAATTTCATACTTGACTTAAGGTTCGACTAATTAATAATCACTTCATGTAAACACAACATTTAACACCTCATGCTTGTAGTCATTAGCTACCTCTAACATTAACTACTACAAAGGTGGTGTCCCATTTTTTTATGGCCAAAAATAGTATTGAAAGTTAAATCGCCATCTTAAAGAAATTTAAACTAGCATAAAATTTCGGAGTATTACAGCATGATAACTTCGGGTTTGACCATTTTCGGGAAATTGCTAGTCTAATTCGATTGGAATCGAGCCAATAAAAAGTGGCTTTCGATTTCATGATAACTTCGGGTTTGTTCGTTTTCGAAAAATTGCTAGTCTAATTCGGTTGGAATAGAGCCAATGAAAAGTGGTTTTCAATTTCATGATAACTTCGGGTTTGATCATTTTCGGCAAATTGCCAATCCAATTCGATTGGAATCGAGCCAATGAAAAGTGTTTTTTAATTTCATGATAACTTTGGGTTTGTTCCTTTTTGGAGAAATGCTAGTCTAATTCGATTGGAATCGAGCCAATGAAAACTTGTTTTTGATTTAGTGTTAACTTTGGGTTTGTTCTTTTTGGCGAATTGCTAGTCTAATTTGATTGGAATTGAGCCGATGAAAAGTGGTTTATGATTTCATGAAAACTTCGGGTGTGATCGTTTTCAGTGAATTGCTAGTCTAATTCGAATGGAATCGAGCCAATGAAAAGTGGTTTTTGATTTCATGATAACTTCGAGTTTGATCATTTTCTGTGAATTGCCCGTCTAATTCGATTGGAATCGAGCCAATGAAAAGTGATTTTTGATTTCATGATAACCTCAGGCTTGTTCATTTTCGGCTAATTGCTAGTCTAATTCGATTGGAATCGAGCCAATGAAAAGCGGTTTTCGATTTCATGATAACTTCGGGTGTGTTCGTTTTCGGCTAATTGCTTGTCTAATTCGATTGGAATCGAGCCAATGAAAAGTGGTTTTGGATTTCATGATAACTTTTGGTTTGATCATTTTCGACGAATTGCTAGTCTAATTCGATTGGAATCGAGCCAATGAAAAGTGATTTTTGATTTCATGATAACTTCGGATTTGATCGTTTACGAAAATTGCTCGTCTAATTCAATTGAATCGAGCCAATGAAAAGAGGTTTTTGATTTCATGATAACTTCGGGTTTGATCGTTTCTGATGAATTGCTAGTCTAATTCGATTGGAACTGAGCCAATGAAAAGTGGTTTTTGATTTCATGATAACTTCGGGTTTGTTCCTTTACGGCGAATTGCTAGTCTTATTTAATTAGAATCGAGCCAATGAAAAGTGGCTTTCGATTTCATGATAACTTCGGGTTTGATCGTTTTCGAAAAATTGCTAGTCTAATTCGGTTGGAATTGAGCCAATAAAAAGTGGCTTTCGATTTCATGATAACTTTGGGTTTGATCGTTCTCGAAAAATTGTTAGTCTAATTCGGTTGGAATCGAGCTAATGAAAAGTGGATTTCGATTTCATGATAACGTAGGGTTTGATCAATTTCGGCAAATTGCTAGTCCAATTCGATTGGAATCGAGCCAATGAAAAGTGGTTTTTGATTTCATGATAACTTTTGGTTTGATCATTTTCGGAGAATTGCTACTCTAATTCGATTGGAATCAAGCCAATTAAAAGTGGCTTTCGATTTCATGATAACTTCGGGTTTGATCATTTTCGAAAAATTGCTAGTCTAATTCGGCTGGAATCGAGCAAATGAAAAGTGGTTTTCGATTTCATGATAACTTCGGGTCTGATCAATTTCGGCAAATTGCTAGTCCAATTCGATTGGAATCGAGCCAATGAAAAGTGGTTTTTGATTTCATGGTAACTTCGGGTTTGACCATTTTCGACGAATTGCTTCTCTAATTCAATTGGAATCGAGCAAATAAAAAGTGGCTTTCGGTTTCATGATAACTTCTGGTTTAATCATTTTCGAAAGATTAGTGGTCTAATTCGTTTGGAATCGAGCTAATGAAATGTGGTTTTCGATTTCATGATAACTTCGGGTTTGATCATTTTCGACAAATTGCTAGTCTAATTCGATTGGAATCGAGCCAATGAAAAGTGATTTTTGATTTCATGATAACATTGGGTTTCTTCATTTTTGGAGAAATGCTATTCTAATACGATTGAAATCGAGCCAATGAAAATTGTTTTTTTATTTTGTGATAACTTCGGGTTTGTTCTTTTTGGCGAATCGCTAGTCTAATTCGATTGGAATCGAGCTAATGAAAAGTGGTTTTTGATTTCATGAAAACTTCGAGTTTGATCATTTTCGGTGAATTGCTAGTCTAATTCGATTGGAATCGAGCCAATGAAAAGTGGTTTTTGATTTCGTGATAACTTCCAGTTTGATCATTGTCTAATTCGATTGGAATCGAGCCAATGAAAAGTGACTTTTGATTTCGTGATAACTTCCAGTTTGATCATTGTCTAATTCGATTGGAATCGAGCCAATGAAAAGTGACTTTTGATTTCATGATAACTTCGGGATTGTTCATTTTCGACTAATTGCTAGTCTAATTCGATTGGAATCGAGCCATTGAAAAGTGGTTTTTGATTTCATGATAACTTCGGGTTCGATCATTTTCGACGAATTGCTACTCTAATTCGATTGGAATCAAGCCAATAAAAATTGGCTTTCGATTGCATGATAACTTCGGTTTCGATCGTTTTCGAAAAATTGCTAGTCTAATTCGGTTGGAATCGAGCCAATGAAAAGTGGGTTTCGATTTCATGATAACTTTGGGTTTGATTAATTTCGACAAATTGCTAGTCCAATTCGATTGGAATCGAGCCAATAAAAAGTGGCTTTTGATTTCATGATAACTTCGGGTTTGATCGTTTTCGAAAAATTGCTAGTCTAATTTGGTTGGAATCGAGCCAATGAAAAGTGGTTTTCGATTTCATGACAACTTCGGGTTTGATCAATTTCGACGAATTGCTAGTCCAATTCGATTGGAATCGAGCCAATGAAAGGTGGTTTTTGATTTCATGACAACTTCGAGTTTGATCATTTTCGGCGAATTGCCAGTCTAATTCGATTGGAATCGAGCCAATGAAAAGTGATTTTTGATTTCATGATAACTTCGGGTTTGATCATTTTTGGCAAATAACTAGTCTAATTCGATTGGAATTGAGCCAATGAAAAGTGGTTTTTGATTTCATGATGACTTCGGGTTCGATCAATTTCGGCTAATTGCGAGTCTAATTCGATTGGAATTAAGCCAACGAAAAGTTATTTTTGATTTCATGATAACTTCGGGTTTGATCATTTTCGGCGAATTGCTACTCTAATTCGATTGGAATCAAGCCAATTAAAAGTGGCTTTCGATTTCATGATAACTTCTGGTTTGATCATTTTCGAAAAATTGCTAGTCTAATCCGGTTGGAATCGAGCCAATGAAAAGTAGTTTTTGATTACATGATAGCTTCGGGTTCGATCATTTTCGGTGAATTGCTACTCTAATTCGATTGGAATCAAGCCAATAAAAATTGGCTTTCGATTGCATGATAACTTCGATTTTGATCGTTTTCAAAAAATTGCTAGTCTAATTCGGTTGGAATCGAGCCAATGAAAAGTGGGTTTCGATTTCAAGATAACTTTAGGTTTGATTAATTTCGGCAAACTGCTAGTCCAATTCGATTGGAATCGAGCCAATAAAAAGTGGCTTTTGATTTCATGATAGCTTCGGGTTTGATCGTTTTCGAAAAATTGCTAGTCTAATTTGGTTGGAATCGAGAATGAAAAGTGGTTTTCGATTTCATGACAACTTCGGGTTTGATCAATTTCGACGAATTGCTAGTCCAATTCGATTGGAATCGAGCCAATGAAAGGTGGTTTTTGATTTCATGACAACTTTGAGTTTGATCATTTTCGACGAATTGCCAGTCTAATTCTATTGGAATCGAGCCAATGAAAAGTGATTTTTGATTTCATGATAACTTCGGGTTTGATCATTTTTGGCAAATAACTAGTCTAATTCGATTGGAATTGAGCCAATGAAAAGTGGTTTTTGATTTCATGATGACTTCGGGTTTGATGAATTTCGGCTAATTGCGAGTCTAATTCGATTGGAATTGAGCCAACGAAAAGTTGTTTTTGATTCCATGATAACTTCGGGTTTGATCATTTTCGGTGAATTGCTACTCTAATTCGATTGGAATCGAGCCAATTAAAACTGGCTTTCGATTTCATGATAATTTCTTGTTTGATCATTTTCAAAAAATTGCTAGTCTAATCCGGTTGGAATCGAGCCAATGAAAAGTAGTTTTTGATTTCATGATAGCTTCGGGTTCGATCATTTTCGGCGAATTGCTACTCTAATTCGATTGGAATCAAGCCAATAAAAATTGGCTTTCGATTGCATGATAACTTCGGTTTTGATCATTTTCGAAAAATTGCTAGTCTAATTCGGTTGGAATCGAGCCAATGAAAAGTGGGTTTCGATTTCATGATAACTTTGGGTTTGATTAATTTTGACAAATTGCTAGTCCAATTCGATTGGAATCGAGCCAATAAGAAGTGGCTTTTGATTTCATGATAACTTCGGGTTTGATCGTTTTCGAAAAATTGCCAGTCTAATTTGGTTGGAATCGAGCCAATGAAAAGTGGTTTTCGATTTCATGACAACTTCGTGTTTGATCAATTTCGACGAATTGCTAGTCCAATTCGATTGGAATCGAGCCAATGAAAGGTGGTTTTTGATTTCATGACAACTTCGAGTTTGATCATTTTAGGCAAATTGCCAGTCTAATTCGATTGGAATCGAGCCAATGAAAAGTGATTTTTGATTTCATGATAACTTCGGGTTTTATCATTTTTGGCAAATAACTAGTCTAATTCGATTGGAATTGAGCCAATGAAAAGTGGTTTTTGATTTCATGATGACTTCGGGTTCGATCAATTTTGGCTAATTGCGAGTCTAATTCGATTGGAATGGAGCCAACGAAAAGTTATTTTTGATTTCATGATAACTTCGGGTTTGATCATTTTCGACGAATTGCTACTCTAATTCGATTAGAATCAAGCCAATAAAAAGTGGCTTTCGATTTCATGATAACTTCTGGTTTGATCATTTTCGAAAAATTGCTAGTCTAATCCGGTTGGAATCGAGCCAATGAAAAGTAGTTTTTGATTTCATGATAGCTTCTGGTTCGATCATTTTCGGCGAATTGCTACTCTAATTCGATTGGAAACAAGCCAATAAAAATTGGCTTTCGATTGCATGATAACTTCGGTTTTGATCGTTTTCGAAAAATTGCTAGTCTAATTCGGATAGAATCGAGCCAATGAAAAGTGGGTATCGATTTCATGATAACTTTGGGTTTGATTAATTTCGGCAAACTGCTAGTCCAATTCGATTGGAATCGCGCCAATAAAAAGTGGCTTTTGATTTCATGATAACTTCGGTTTGATCGTTTTCGAAAAATTGCTAGTCTAATTTGGTTGGAATCGAGCCGATGAAAAGTGGTTTTCGATTTCATGACAACTTCGGGTTTGATCAATTTCGACAAATAGCTAGTCCAATTCGATTGGAATCGAGCCAATGAAAGGTGGTTTTTGATTTCATGATAACTTTGAGTTTGATCATTTTCGACGAATTGCCAGTCTAATTCGATTGGAATCGAGCCAATGAAAAGTGATTTTTGATTTCATGATAACTTCGGGTTTGATCATTTTTAGCAAATAACTAGTCTAATTCGATTGGAATTGAGCCAATGAAAAGTGGTTTTTGATTTCATGATGACTTCGGGTTTGATCAATTTCGGCTAATTGCGAGTCTAATTCGATTGGAATTGAGCCAACGAAAAGTTGTTTTTGATTTCATGATAACTTCGGGTTTGATCATTTTCGGCGAATTGCTACTCTAATTCGATTGGAATCAAGCCAATTAAAAGTGGCTCTCGATTTCATGATGACTTCTGGTTTGATCATTTTTGAAAAATTGCTAGTCTAATCCGGTTGGAATCGAGCCAATGAAAAGTAGTTTTTGATTTCATGATAGCTTCGGGTTCGATATTTTCGACGAATTGCTACTCTAATTCGATTGGAATCAAGCCAATAAAAATTGGCTTTCGATTGCATGATAACTTCGGTTTTGATCGTTTTCGAAAAATTGCTAGTCTAATTCGGTTGGAATCGAGCCAATGAAAAGTGGGTTTCGATTTCACGATAACTTTGGGTTTGATTAATTTCGGCAAACTGCTAGTCCAATTCGATTGGAATCGCGCCAATAAAAAGTGGCTTTTGATTTCATGATAACTTCGG
>NW_019253152.1:39465-43716 GCF_002742605.1 Olea europaea var. sylvestris
TATAATTCGGTTGGAATCGAGCAAATAAAAAGTGGCTTTCGATTTCATGATAACTTCGGATTTGATCGTTTTTGAAAAATTGCTAGTCTAATTCGGTGGAAATCGAGCCAATGAAAAGTGGGTTTCGATTTCACGATAACTTTGGGTTTGATTAATTTCGGCAAACTGCTAGTCCAATTCGATTGGAATCTAGCCAATAAAAAGTGGCTTTTGATTTCATGATAACTTCGGGTTTGATCGTTTTCGAAAAATTGCTAGTCTAATTCGGTTGGAATCGAGCCAATGAAAAGTGATTTTTGATTTCAAGATAACTTCGGGTTTGATCATTTTCGACGAATTGCTACTCTAATTCGATTGGAATCAAGCCAATTAAAAGTGGCTTTCGATTTCATGATAACTTCGGGTTTGATCGTTTTCGAAAAATTGCTAGTCTAATTCGGTTGGAATCGAGCCAATGAAAAGTGATTTTTGATTTCAAGATAACTTCGGGTTTGATCATTTTCGACGAATTGCTACTCTAATTCGATTGGAATCAAGCCAATTAAAAGTGGCTTTCGATTTCATGATAACTTCGGGTTTGATCATTTTCGACGAATTGCCAGTCTAATTCGATTGGAATCGAGCCAATGAAAGGTGGTTTTTGATTTCATGACAACTTTGAGTTTGATCATTTTCGACGAATTGCCAGTCTAATTCGATTGGAATCGAGCCAATGAAAAGTGATTTTTGATTTCAAGATAACTTCGGGTTTGATCATTTTTGGCAAATAACTAGTCTAATTCGATTGGAATTGAGCCAATGAAAAGTGGTTTTTGATTTCATAATAACTTCGGGTTTGTTCTTTTTGGCGAATTCCTAGTGTAATTCGATTGGAAGCGAGCCAATGAAAAGTAGTTTTCGATTTCATGATAACTTCGGGTTTGTTCTTTTTGGCGAATTCCTAGTGTAATTCGATTGGAAGCGAGCCAATGAAAAGTAGTTTTCGATTTCATGATAACTTCGGGTTTGTTCTTTTTGGCGAATTCCTAGTGTAATTCGATTGGAAGCGAGCCAATGAAAAGTAGTTTTCGATTTCATGATAACTTCGGGTTTGTTCTTTTTGGCGAATTCCTAGTGTAATTCGATTGGAAGCGAGCCAATGAAAAGTAGTTTTCGATTTCATGATAACTTCGGGTTTGTTCTTTTTGGCGAATTCCTAGTGTAATTCGATTGGAAGCGAGCCAATGAAAAGTAGTTTTCGATTTCATGATAACTTTGGGTTTCTTCATTTTTGGAGAAATGCTATTCTAATTCGATTGAAATCGAGCCAATGAAAAGTGTTTTTTGATTTAGTGATAACTTCGGGTTTGTTCTTTTTGGCGAATTCCTAGTGTAATTCGATTGGAATCGAGCCAATGAAAAGTAGTTTTTGATTTCATGAAAACTTTGGGTTTGATCATTTTCGGTGAATTGCTAGTCTAATTCGATTAGAATCGAGCCAATGAAAAGTGGTTTTTGATTTCATGATAACTTCCAGTTTGATCATTTTCGACGAATTGCCTGTCAAATTCGATTGGAATCGAGCCAATGAAATGTGACTTTTGATTTCATGATAACTTCGGGTTTGTTGATTTTCGGCTAATTGCTAGTCTAATTCGATTGGAATCGAGCCAATGAAAAGTGGTTTTTGATTTCATGATAACTTCGGGTTTGATCATTTTCGGCGAATTGCTACTCTAAATTGATTGGAATCAAGCCAATAAAAAGTGGCTTTCTATTTCACGATAACTTCGGGTTTGATTGCTTTCGAAAAATTGCTAGTCTAATTCCGTTGGAATCGAGCCAATGAAAAGTGGTTTTTGATTTCATGACAACTTCGGGTTTGATCATTTTCGGCAAATTGCTTGTCCAATTCGATTGGAATCGAGCCAATGAAAAGTGGTTTTTGAGTTCATGATAACTTTGGGTTTGTTCATTTTTGGAGAAATGCTAGTCTAATTCGATTGGAATCGAGCCAATGAAAAGTGGTTTTTGATTTCAAGATAACTTCGGGTTTGTTGTTTTTGGTGAATTGCTAGTCTAATTCGATTGGAATCGAGCCCATCAATAGTGGTTTTTGATTTCACGGTAACTTCGGGTTTGCTGTTTTTGGTAAATTGCTAGTCTAATTCGATTGGAATCGAGCCAATGAAAAGTGGTTTTTGATTTCATGAAAACTTCGGGTTTGATCGTTTTCAGTGAATTGCTGGTCTAATTCGATTGGAATCGAGCCAATGAAAAGTCATTTTTGATTTCATGATAACTTTGGATTTGATCGTTTTCGAAAATTGCTAGTCTAATTCCATTGGAATCGAGCCAATGAAAAGAGGTTTTTAATTTCATGATAACTTCGGGCTTGATCATTTTCGATGAATTGCTAGTCTAATTCGATTGGAATTGAGCCAATGAAAAGTGGTTTTTGATTTCATGATAACTTAGGGTTTGTTCGTTTACGGCAAATTGCTAGACTTACTCAATTAGAATCGAGCAAATGAAAAGTAGCTTTCGATTTCATTATAACTTCGGGTTTTATCGTTTTCGAAAAATTTCTTGTCAAATTCGTTTGGAATCGAGCCAATAAAAAGTGGTTTTCGATTTCATGATAACTTCGGGCTTGATCGTTTTCGGCTTATTGCTAGTCAAATTCGATTGGAATCGAGCCAATGAAAATTGGTTTTTGATTTCACGATAACTTTGGGTTCGTTCCTTTTCGACGAAATACTTGTTTAATTCAATTGGAATCGAGCCAATGAATAGTGGTTTTTGATTTCACGATAACTTTGGGTTTGACCATTTTTGGTGAATTGCTAGTCTAATTCGATTGGAATCGAGCCAATGAAAAGTGGTTTTTGATTTCATGAAAACGTCGGGTTTGATCGTTTTCGGTAAATTGCTAGTCTAATTCGATTGGAATCGAACCAATGAAAAGTGGTTTTTGATTTCATGATAAGTTCGAGTTTGATCATTTTCTGCGAATTGCCAGTCTAATTCGATTAGAATCGAGTCAATGAAAAGTGATTTTTGATTTCAGGATAACTTCGGGTTTGTTCATTTTTTGCCAATTGCAGTCTAATTCGATTGGAATCGAGCCAATGAAAAGTGGTTTTTGATTTCATGATAACTTCGGGTTTGTTCCTTTTTGGCTAATTGCTTGTCTAATTCGATTGGAATCGAGCTAATGAAAAGTGGTTTTTGATTTCATGATAACTTCGGGTTTGACCATTTTCGGTGAACTGCTACTCTAACTCGGTTGGAATCGAGCCAATGAAAAGTGGTTTTCGATTTCATGATAACTTCGGGTTTGATCAATTTCGGCAAATTGCTAGTCCAGTTCAATTGGAATCGAGCCAATGAAAAGTGGTTTTCAATTTCATGATAACTTCGGGTTTTTTCATTTTCGACGAATTGCGAGTCTAATTCGATTGGAATCGAGCCAATGAAAAGTGGTTTTTGATTTCACGATAACTTTGGGTTTGGCCATTTTCGGGGAATCGCTAGTCTAATTCGATTGGAATCTAGCAAATAAAAAGTGGCTTTCGATTTACTTCGGGTTTGATCGTTTGGAATCGAGCCAATGAAAAGGGGTTTTCGATTTCATGATGACTTCGGGTTTGATCATTTTCGGCAAATTGCTAGTC
Source organism: Olea europaea var. sylvestris (assembly GCF_002742605.1). Taxonomy (NCBI): domain Eukaryota; kingdom Viridiplantae; phylum Streptophyta; class Magnoliopsida; order Lamiales; family Oleaceae; genus Olea; species Olea europaea. The sequence goes on from NW_019253152.1 coordinate 43,122, forward strand.
CCATTCGATTAGAATCGAGCCAATGAAAAGTGGTTTTTGAATTCATGATAACTTCGGGTTTAGCCATTTTCGACGAATTACTAGTCTAATTTGATTGGAATCGAGCAAATAAAAAGTGGCTTTCGATTTCATGATAACTTCGGGTTTGATCCCTTTCGAAAAATTGCTAGTCTAATTCGGTTGGAATCGAGCCAATGAAAAGTGGTTTTCGATTTCATGATAACTTCGGGTTTGATCAATTTTGACAAATTTCTAGTCCAATTCGATTGGAATCAAGCCAATGAAAAGTGGTCTTTGATTTCATGATAAGTTCGAGTTTAATCATTTTCAGCGAATTGCCAGTCTAATTCGATTGGAATCGAGCCAATGAAAAGTGATTTTCGATTTCATGATAACTGCGGGTTTGATCAATTTCGGCAAATTGCTAGTCCAATTTGATTGGAATCGAGCCAATGAAAAGTGGTTTTTGATTTCTCGATAACTTCGACTTTGATCATTTTTGGCGAATTGCTAGTCTAATTCGATTGGAATCGAGCCAATGAAATGTGATTTTTGATTTTATGATAATTTCGGCTTTGTTCATTTTCGGCTAATT
>NW_019253153.1:0-1224 GCF_002742605.1 Olea europaea var. sylvestris
AAAAGGTCGATGAAAACAAAAACACAACACTAAGTCAATTTAGCAAACAATATCTCAAATAAAAATGCAAACAATATCTCAGTTCTCAAATGCAAAATTCGAATTTAACAAACAATTTCTATATATATTTAATATTTGTGTACTGGGGTGTAAAGTTATTGGATTAAGTTAGTTGGACTTAACGGGTCGATAATGGACCAGAAATTTGGGTTGGACAAAATCATAGAAATATTAATAAAAAATCCAATTGCCCAATTAATTTTTTTTAATGGATAATCGGCTTGGGGCGAGGCGGGGTGGAGCGAGGCGATGGCGGAACGGTCCCGAACCAGGGTATTAAAATCAAATACCATACCCACCATATTGCACTATCGGTTTGATTTTATTGACCCAATTTTATTCGGTTAATCGCAATTTTCGATTTTGACAGTTCGAATTGTCATCCCTACTTGAAATTGTATCTAAATTGATGTTTAACACTAATTGTGCTAAAGTGCATTACTAATAATAATTATATGAGTAATGCCATTTTAGCATTATTAGTTAAGCACCATTTAAGTGGCATGCAAATATCATTAATTGAAAAACCGACTTAAAAGTAGAAAAATGAGTTACATTTAAAATGTTCTATCACTTGCATGCCATCTAAGTTGGTGCTATGTGACATTATTCTTATTCTAATTACATTTCTTGATTGACAACTTGCGCCAATAGTCATCTCGTAACTTATCGATATACTAAAATCAATGTAAGATAGAGTTTATGTATTTGAGTTGGAGTCGATCAAGTTTTCATGGAACCTAACTAATCTTCAAATGAATCATAGCAACTCAGGTTGTTTCTTACCATTCTAAGCGTTAATCTAAACACATTCTTATGTCAATCAATACGTCAATTTTCAAATGAATCATTTCATCCTTTGCTGTTAGAGTTACTTTAGTTAGCTACGATCCCCCTTTCATTGTGTAAACTAAAACAAAGCATTAAAAGTCTAACACATTAGGAAGGAAATGAATTTAAAAGAAAAAAAAAATGAAAAATAAATAAATAAATCCAACCATTCGATTTTCCCACAATAATATTACTTAGTTCACGCTTGTGGTGGTCCATCATTTTGGTGGTGAAAATAAGGTCGAACATTTTAACTTTCCGTCGAAGTTATACAGTGTTAAAACATTTCCATAGAAATGCTGGTGAATCTGTTGGTTAACACTCCTACTGCAC
>NW_019253154.1:0-1224 GCF_002742605.1 Olea europaea var. sylvestris
TTTATTTCAGTTCAAACTGCCAATTTTTAGCCAATTCTGACGCAGTCGAGAAAAATGACGAAATTGCCCCCGGCAGGATTTTTTTCTCCGATCAACCTGTCAAATTTGAGTCCATTCCGACACAGTCGAGAAAAATGAAGAAATTGCTCCGGCGCGATTTTTGTTTCCGATCAACCTGTCAAATTTAAACCCATTCCGACAGAGTCGAGAAAGATAACGAAATTGCCCCTGGCGTTATTTTTATTTCAGATCAAACTGCCAAATTTCAGCCAATTTCGACACAGTCGAGAAAAATGACTAAATTAACCTCGGCGCGGTTTTTGTTTCCGATCAACAAGTCGAATTTTAGCAAATTCCGACACAGTCGCGAAAAATGACGAAATTACGCCCGGCGCGATTTTTGTTCCCGATCAACCTGTCAAATTTGAGCCCATTCCGACACAGTGGAGAAAAATGACGAAATTGCCCCCGACACGATTTTTATTTCAGATCAAACTGCCAAATTTCAGCCAATTCCGACACAGTCGAGAAAAATGACTAAATTATCCACGGCGCGATTTTTGTTTCCAATCAACCTGTTAAATTTGAGCCCATTCTGACACAGTCGAGAAAAATGACGAAATTACCCCCGGCGCGATTTTTGTCTCCGATCAACCTATCAAATTTGTGCCAACTCCGACACAGTCGCGAAAAATGACGAAATTACACCCTGCGCGATTTTTGTTCCCGATCAACCTGTCAAATTTGAGCCCATTCCGACATTGTCGAGAAAAATGACGAAACTGCTCCCGGCGCGATTTTTATTTAAGATCAAACTGCCAAATTTCAGCCAATTCCGACACAGTCGGGAAAAATGACTAAATTGCCCTCGACGCGGTTTTTGTTTCCGATCAACCTGTCACATTTGAGCCCATTCCGACACAGTCGAGAAAAATGACGAAATTACCCCCGGCGCGATTTTTGTTCCCGATCAACCTGTCAAATTTGAGCCCATTCCGACACAGTCGAGATAAATGACGAAATTGCCCCCGACGCGATTTTTGTTTCCGATAAACCTGTCAAATTTGAGCCCATTCCGACACTGTCGAGAAAAATGAAGAAATTGCTTCCGGTGCGATTTTTATTTGTGATCAAACTGCTTAATTTCAGCCAATTTCGACACAGTCGAGAAAAATTCCGAAATTGCCCCCGGCGCGATTTTTACTTACGATCAACCTGTCAAAT
>NW_019253155.1:0-1224 GCF_002742605.1 Olea europaea var. sylvestris
CGATCAACATGTCAAATTTTAACCAATTCCGAAACAGTCGCGAAAAATGACGAAATTGCCCCCAGCGCGATTTTTGTTCCCGACCAACCTGTCAAATTTTAGCCAATTCCGAAACAGTCGCGAAAAATGACGAAAGTACCCCCGGCGTGATTTTTGTTCCCGATCAACCTTTCAAATTTGAGCCAATTCCGACGCAATCGCAAAAAATGACGAAATTGCACCCGGCGCGATTTTTCATTCTGATCAACCTATCAAATTTCAGCCAATTCCGACACAGTCGCGAAAAATGACGAAATTACACCCAGCGCGATTTTTGTCCCGATCAACCTGTCAAATTTGAGCCCATTCCGACACAGTCACGAAAAATGACGAAATTGCCCCCGGCGCGATTTCTGTTTCCGATCAACCTGTCAAATTTTAGCCAATTCCGAAACAGTCGCGAAAAATGACGAAAGTACCCCCGGCGTGATTTTTGTTCCCGATCAACCTGTCAAATATTAGCCAAATCCGACACAGTCGCGAAAAATGACGAAATTACACCCAGCGCGATTTTTGTCCCGATCAACCTGTCAAATTTGAGCCCATTCCGACACAGTCACGAAAAATGACGAAATTGCCCCCGGCGCGATTTCTGTTTCCGATCAACCTGTCAAATTTTAGCCAATTCCGAAACAGTCGCGAAAAATGACGAAAGTACCCCCGGCGTGATTTTTGTTCCCGATCAACCTGTCAAATATTAGCCAAATCCGACACAGTCGCGAAAAATGACGAAATTGCCACTGGCTCGATTTTTGTTCCAGATCAACCTGTGAAATTGTAGCCAAATCCGACACAGTCGCGAAAAATGACGAAATTGCCCCCAGCGCGATTTTTGTCCCGATCAACCTGTCAAATTTTAGCCAATTCCGAAACAGTCGTGAAAAATGACGAAATTACCCCCGGCGTGATTTTTTTTCCCGATCAACCTTTCAAATTTGAGCCAATACCGACGCAATCGCAAAAAATGACGAAATTGCACCCGGCGCGATTTTTCATTCTGATCAACCTATCAAATTTCAGCCAATTCCGACACAGTCGCGAAAAATGATGAAATTGTCCTCGGCGCTGTTTTTGTTCCCGATCAACCAGTCAAATTGTTGCCAAATCTGACACAGTCGCAAAAAATGACGAAATTGCCCCCGGCGCGTTTTTTGTTTCCGATCAACCTGTCAAATTTTGGCCAAT
>NW_019253156.1:0-1224 GCF_002742605.1 Olea europaea var. sylvestris
AGCCGATTTCGACACTGTCGCGAAAAATGACGAAATTGACTCCGGCGCGATTTTTGTTTCCGATCAATCTGTCAAATTTTTGCACATTCCAACACCGTCGCGAAAAATGACGAAATCGCCCACGTGCGATTTTTGTTTCCCATCAATCAGTCAACTTTTAGCCGATTCCGACACCGTCACGAAAAATGACGAATTTGCCCCTGCGCGATTTTTGATTCCCATCCATCGGTCAACTTTTAGCCGATTCCGACACCGTCACGAAAAATGACGAATTTGCCCCTGTGCGATTTGTGATTCCCATCATTCAGTCAAATTTTATTCGATTTCGACACGGTCGCGAAAAATGACGAAATTGCCCCTGCGAGATTTTAGTTTCCCATCAATCAGTCAAATTTTAGCCGATTCCGACACCGTCCCGAAAAATGACGAAATTGCCCTTGCGCGATTTTTGTTCCCCATCAACCAGTCAAATTTCAGCCGATTTCGACACCGTCGCGAAAAATGACGAAATTGCCCACGGCGCGATTTTTGTTTCCCATCATTCAGTCAAATTTTAGCCGATTCCGACACCGTCACGAAAAATGACGAAATTGCCCTTGCGCGATTTTTGTTCCCCATCAATCAGTCAAATTTTAGACGATTTCGACACCGTCGCGAAAAATGACGAAATTGCCCCAGGCGCGACTTTTGTTTCCCATCAATCAGTCAAATTTGAGCCGATTCCGACACCGTCACGAAAAATGACGAAATTGCCCTGGCGCGATTTTTGTTTCCTATCAATCTATCAAATTTGAGCCGATTCCGACACCGTCACGAAAAATGACGAAATTGCCCTTGCGCGATTTTTGTTTCACGTCAATCAGTCAAATTTTAGCCGATTTCGACACCGTCGCGAAAAATGACGAAATTGCCCCCGACGCGATTTTTTTTCCCATCAATCAGTCAAATTTTAGCCGATTTCGACACCGTTGCGAAAAATGACTAAATTGCCCCCGGCGCGATTTTTGTTTCCCATCAATCAGTCAACTTTTAGCCGATTCCGACACCGTCACGAAAAAAGACGAAATTGCCCCTGCGGGATTTTTGTTTCCCATCAATCAATCAAATTTTAGCCGATTTCGACACTGTCGCGAAAAATGAGGAAATTGACTCCGGCGCGATTTTTATTTCCGATCAATCTGTCAAATTTTTGCTCATTCCAACACCGTCGCGAAAAATGACGAA
>NW_019253157.1:0-1224 GCF_002742605.1 Olea europaea var. sylvestris
TCGCGCCGGGGGCAATTTCGTCATTTTTCTCGACTGTGTCGGAATTGGCTAAAATTTGATTGGTTGATCGGAAACAAAAATCGTGCCGGGTGTAATATCGTCATTTTTCGCGACAGTGTCGGAATTGGCTGAAATTTGACTGGTTGATCGGAAACAAAAATCGCGCCGGGGGCAATTTCGTCATTTTTCGTGACTGTGTCGGAATGGCCTCAAATTTGACATGTTTATCGGGAACAAAAATCGCGCCGGGGGCAATTTCGTCATTTTTCGTGACTGTGTCGGAATGGCCTCAAATTTGACATGTTTATCGGGAACAAAAATCGCGCCGGGGGCAATTTCGTCATTTTTCGTGACTGTGTCGGAATGGCCTCAAATTTGACATGTTTATCGGGAACAAAAATCGCGCCGGGGGCAATTTCGTCATTTTTCGTGACTGTGTCGGAATGGCCTCAAATTTGACATGTTTATCGGGAACAAAAATCGCGCCGGGGGCAATTTCGTCATTTTTCGTGACTGTGTCGGAATGGCCTCAAATTTGACATGTTTATCGGGAACAAAAATCGCGCCGGGGGCAATTTCGTCATTTTTCGTGACTGTGTCGGAATGGCCTCAAATTTGACATGTTTATCGGGAACAAAAATCGCGCCGGGGGCAATTTCGTCATTTTTCGTGACTGTGTCGGAATGGTCTCAAATTTGACAGGTTTATCGAGAACAAAAATCGCTCCGGGTGTAATTTCGTCATTTTTCGCGACTGTGTCGGAATTGACTAAAATTTGATTGGTTGATCGGAAGCAAAAATCGCAGCGGGGGCAATTTCGTCATTTTTCTCGACTGTGTCGGAATTGACTGAAATTTGGCAGTTTGATCTGAGATAAAAATCGCGCCGTGGGCAATTTCGTCATTTTTCTCGACTGTGTCAGAATGGGCCCAAATTTGACAGGTTTATCGAGAACAAAAATCGCGCCGGGTGTAATTTCGTCATTTTTCGCGACTGTGTTGGAATTGACTAAAATTTGACTTGTCGATCGAAAACAAAAATCGCGCCAAGGGCAATTTCGTCATTTTTCCCGACTGTGTCGGAATTGGCTGAAATTTGGCAGTTTGATCGGATATAAAAATCGCGCCGACGGCAATTTCAACATTTTTCGCGACTTTGTCAGAATTGGCTGAAATTTGGCAGTTTGATCAGAAATAAAAATCGCGCCGGGAGCAGTTTCGTCAT
>NW_019253158.1:0-1224 GCF_002742605.1 Olea europaea var. sylvestris
GGAATGGGCTAAAATTTGACAGGTTGATCGGAAACAAAAATCGCGTCGGGGACAATTTCGTCATTTTTCGCGACGGTGTCGGAGTGGGCTAAAATTGGACAGGTCGATAGGAAACAAAAATCGGGCCGGGGGTAATTTCGTCATTTTTCTCGACTGTGTCGAAATGGGCTATAATTTGACTGGTTGATCGGAAACAAAAATCGTGTCGAAGACAATTTCGTCATTTTTCGCAACTGTGTCGAAATGGGCTAAAATTTGACAGGTTGATCGGAAACAAAAATCGCGCCGGAGGCAATTACGTCATTTTTCTCGACCGTGTCGAAATGGGCTAAAATTTGACTGGTTGATCGGAATTAAAAACCGCGGCTGGGGCAATTTCGTCATTTTTTGCGACTGTGTCGGAATGGGCTAAAATTTGACGGGTTGATCGGAAACAAAAATCGCGCCGGGGGCAATTTCGTCATTTTTCGCGACGGTGTCGGAATGGGCTAAAATTTGACAGGTTGATCGGAAACAAAAATCGCGCCGGAGGCAATTTCGTCATTTTTCTCGACCGTGTCGAAATGGGCTAAAATTTGACTGGTTGATCGGAATTAAAAACCGCGGCTGGGGCAATTTCGTCATTTTTCGCGACTGTGTCGGAATTGGCTAAAATTTGACAGGTTTATCGGAAACAAATATCGCTTCGAAGACAATTACGTCATTTTTCGCGACCGTGTCGAACGGGCTTAAATTTGACAGGTTGATCGGAAACAAAAAACCGCGCTTGGGCAACTTCGTCATTTTTCGCCACTGTGTAGGAATGGGCTAAAATTTGACGGGTTGATCGAAAACAAAAATCGCGCCGGGGGCAATTTCATCATTTTTCGCGACTGTGTCGGAACGGGCTAAAATTTAACAGGTTCATCGGAAACAAAAAACCGAGCTTGGGGCAACTTCGTCATTTTTCGCCACTGTGTAGGAATGGGCTAAAATTTGACGGGTTGATCGAAAACAAAAATCGCGCCGGGGGCAATTTCATCATTTTTCGCGACTGTGTCGGAATTGGCTAAAATTTGACAGGTTGATCGGAAACAAAAATCGCGTCGAAGACAATTACGTCATTTTTCGTGACTGTGTCGGAACGGGCTAAAATTTGACAGTTTCATCGGAAACAAAAAACCACGCTTCGGGCAACTTCGTCATTTTTCGCGACTGTGTAGGAATGGGCTAAAATTTGACGGG
>NW_019253159.1:0-423 GCF_002742605.1 Olea europaea var. sylvestris
TCAATCCAAAAGGATCGCTACATTTCCAAAAAGTACTTATGGGCCCAAAATGGACACCGTATGCAAAAGTCACAATCAGTTCTTCGATCGCCGACAATCCAAGCATTCCAAAAAAGCAAGTGCTTGCTATTCCAAAAATGGCCAAAATCCATCATACCTCACGGCGAAGCTGTGAGTTCAATTCAAAAGGGTCGTTACATTTCCGAAAAGAACTTATGGGCCCAAAACGGACACCGTGTGCAAAAGTTAGTTCAATTCTTCGAACACCGAAAATCCATGCGTTCCAAATATGCAAGTGCTCATTCTTTTGAAAAATGGCCGAAATCCCTGATACGTCACGATGAATTGGTGAGTTCAATCCAAAACGGTCGGTACATTTCGAAAAAGTACTTATGGGCCCAAAACGGACAATGTGTGTAAAAG
>NW_019253159.1:506-1224 GCF_002742605.1 Olea europaea var. sylvestris
AAGCAAGTGCTTGTTCTTCCACAAAGGACCAAAATTCCTCATACATCACGCGAAGAAAGCTGGGTTCAATCCAAAAGGATCGCTACATTTCCGAAAAGTACTTATGGGCCCAAAACGGACACCGTATGCAAAAGTCACACTCATTTCTTAGATCGCCGGCAATCCAACCGTTCCAAATAAGCAAGTGCTTGTTCCTCCACAACGGATCGAAATCCCTCATACATCACGCAAAAAAGGGTGGGTTGAATCCAAAAGGATCGCTACATTTCCAAAAAGTACTTATGGGCCCAAAACGGACACCGTACGCAAAAGTTACACTCAGTTCTTCGATAGCCGACAATCCTTGCATTCCAAATAGGCAAGTGCTTGTTCATCCACAAACGATCGAAATCCCTCATACGATGTGAACAAAAGGGTGGGTTAAATCCAAAAGGATCGCTGCATTTCCGAAAAGTACTTATGTGCCCAAAACGGACATCGTATGCAAAAGTCACACTCAGTTCTTCGATCGCCTACAATCCAAGCATTCCAAAAAAGCAAGTGCTTGTTCATCCACAAAGGACAGAAATCCCTCATGCATCACGCGAAGATAGCTGGGTTCAATCCAAAAGGATCGCTACATTTCCGAAAAGTATTTATGGGCCTAAAACGGACACCGTATGCAAAAGTCACACTCATTTCTTAGATCGCCGGCAATCCAACCGTTCCAAATAAGCAA
>NW_019253160.1:0-1224 GCF_002742605.1 Olea europaea var. sylvestris
TCGCCCATTTTTCGAAGGACTGAGCACTTTTATATTTGGTAGGCATCGATTGTCGGCGTTCGAAGAATTGAGCGCAACTTTTGAACACAATGTCCGTTTTGGGACCATAAGTACTATCCAGAAATGTAGCGATCGGTTTCGATTGAACTCACGACTTCGTCGTGACGAATGAGGGATTTTGCCCATTTTTCGAAAGAATGAGCACTTTTATATTTGGACGGCATCGATTGTCGGCGTTCGAAGAATTGAGCGCAACTTTTGAACACAATGTCCGTTTTGGGACCATAAGTACTATCCAGAAATGTAGCGATCGGTTTCGATTGATCTCACGACTTCGTCGTGACGTATGAGGGATTTCGCCCATTTTTCGAAAGAATGAGCACTTTTATATTTGGACGGCATCGATTGTCGGCGTTCGAAGAATTGAGTGCAACTTTTTCACACGGTGTCCGTTTTGGGCCCATAAGTACTTTTTGGAAATATTGCTACCGTTTTGGATTGAACTCACTACTTCGTCGTGACGTATGAGGGATTTTGCCCATTTTTTGGAAGAATGAGCACTTTTATATTTGGAAGGCATCGATTGTCGGCGTTCGAAGAATTGAGTGCAACTTTTTCACACGGTGTCCGTTTTGGGCCCATAATTACTATCTGGAAATTTAGCGATCGTTTTCGATTAACTCACGACTTCGTCGTTACGTATGAGGGATTTCGTCCATTTTTCGAAAGAATGAACACTTTTATATTTGGAAGGCATCGATTGTCGGCGTTCGAAGAATTGTGCGTAACTTTCGTACACGGTGTCCGTTTTCGGCCCATAAGTACTTTCTGGAAATGTAGCGACCGTTTTGGATTGAACTCACTACTTCGTCGTGACGTATGAGGGATTTCGGCCATTTTTTGAAAGAATGAGCACTTTTATATTTGGAAGGCATCGATTGTCGGCGTTCGAAGAATTGAGCGTAACTTTCTCACACGGTGTCCGTTTTGGGCCCATAAGTACTATCTGGAAATTTAGCGATCATTTTCGATTGAACTCACAACTTCATCGTTACGTATGAGGGATTTCAACCATTTTTCAAAAGAATGAGCTCTTTTACATTTGGAAGGCATGGATTGTCGGCGTACGGAGAATTGAGCATAACTTTTGCACACGGTGTCCGTTTTGGGCCCATAAGTACTTTTTGGAAATGTAGCAACTGTTTTGGATTGAACTCACTACTT
>NW_019253161.1:0-1224 GCF_002742605.1 Olea europaea var. sylvestris
GAGAGTCAACTATACATTGTTAAGAAATATTGCAAAGGAAATGTTGGGAAAACAGGAGGGCTAACCGCCCCCTAACAAAAACCTCACAAATAGGGGGGGTCCCCACCCCCCTATTGTGGGGTTTCTGTCAGGGAGGAGGTCAGCCCCCTATTTTCCCGGCATTTCCCATATTTCAAAGTAGTGCTAATTCACTTTAGCATCTGCAAGCAAAATGGCAAAAGGAAAAATTTGATACATATAATTAAAGAGTCCCACTTTTCCTTAGCATTGTTCGAAAGGAAATTTAAGACGAGTGTGATGCTCAATCAAATTAGATAGTCAACTAATCAACGATACTAAAAATAATGCATTAAAGCGCAACAATGTGATTTAGCTGACAAGCTGAATGATAGCTTCTAAGATAAATTATTGTTAAATGCCATCTCAATTTTCATCTCCCACCATCCCAAAATATTTTTCTAAGAAACGCCTCGAAAATCTATTCTTGCATCTAAGCTAAAATGATTTTTGTATTTAGGCTAAAATGATAAACGAAATAAGGGTGCCACGTGGGGATGCAAGATTGATTCCTTTTGTGGTCCTTCTTCAGGAACTACTAGCAAAATGACTCATGAAAAGATACATGTATTGCACTTTGGTCCTCAATATTTAACAATTAGTATTTACACCTTCTACCTTTTATTTTTTATGGAACTTCAGTTTTCCCGTCTATTTAACTAAGAAGTCAACCTTTTATTAAAAAATAAATTTTACTCTCATATTTTATACAACTTTCAAAAATAATGAAATAGAAAATATAGTTAAGAAAACTGAAAAGGGAAAAAATGATCTTGACGAACAACTGAACAAGATTGAAGAAGAAAAGGTAAGAGGGGGGAGAGATAGAGAAGAAGAGGAAAAGATTATAGAGAACATAAATGGATGAAATACAGTTTGTTTAGCCCATGTTTGGTAGAGATTAAAATTAAATTTTTAGTAAGTATTGATAAAAGATAATAAAAATATATAGTTGAAAAATTGTGGATTCCATGAAAAATGTAGTTAAAATTAATTATTAATTTTGATTTAAATTAAAATCCAAATTTTAATAAGTACTAAACAGAGGTCTAATATCAAAATTTAACTATTACAATGCATAAGCTTCATATATGTAGGATTTAAACTATCATAATTTAAGTATGAAAATACTAAAAAATCTATTACATAAAGTCCTAATTACATTTC
>NW_019253162.1:0-1224 GCF_002742605.1 Olea europaea var. sylvestris
CTAAAGGAATTACATATTCTGAGAGGTAGGAAATAATGCGATGGAGAAGAAGTTTGTCCTGCCTCTACCACAGAATAAAATCTGGAGTTGAGGTTGCCTTTCAGTCAACTAACACTCTATAAATGAACAAGGTTTAGTTCCATTGATAAACCCAGTAGATCATAGCCAAATAGCAGTGAGTCAAATTGGGCCTTCCTAGAGAAATAATTTGAAGCAGCAAATTTTATTGGAAAATGGGTTGAGTTTAGAGGAATCAGATTTATTTAGGTTGGGTGTGTTTATGATGTTGGAATGACTGACTGTAGGAGTGTTGGTGTTTCTTGCTCTGATCAGAAAGGCTTTAAGAGAGCAATTTTTTAGGATCTAGTATTGACTTGTGGGAGCTCATCAATTCTCTTGTACCATAAAAGGGCTGAAACAAACATTTAAGAATGGTGAAGATAATTTTATTCATACTATATGGAGTAATTTATACACAACTATACAAATCAGTAAAAGGAAATACAATCATAAGTATTAAACGACATAGATTAATTGATATGTGCAAGCAGTGAATCAAGGTCATTGTGTGGGATTTGGGTATATTGATGAGTGAATCAAGGTTATTGCGTAGGGGATGTTGATCAGATGAATTTATCTTCTTTCCTTATCAGTTAGAACGAAAAGTCAAATTCCACTATTTGTTGATGTAGTTTGGGCCTTTTAGGAGTTTTTCGTTGGCATTATTTTTAAAATACCTATAATCACTACAATAAAAACGCTCTTTTGCAACATTTAAAATACAACGTTCATTGATTGAATGTTGTTAAAGGAGTCTATGGCAACATTCTAATAAATGAATGTTGCGATCAATCAATTTTATTGGGCTTTAGCAACATTTTTTAAATGAATATTGCCAATGTCACTTTTTGCAACATTCATTTTTTGCAACATTCATTGAACGTTGTTAAAATATAATTCTATAGCAACTGATGTGATCCAAGAGGGCTCAAAAATTATTAAGAAGCTTAAGGACTCAGCGCATGTTGATAAAGAGCGAACACCAAGAATCGAGCTAAGTTCGAGACATCGAAGAGCCAATAAAGTTGTCCAATTACTTGATCAAGCTATGAAGTACAAAATGTTTAAGTTAACAAGCCAAATAACAACTTATATTTTGGTCTTGAAAGTGGAATCATGTTTGGTGTGTCAGATTCAATGTTTTGGAAGATATATGGAAAAATG
>NW_019253163.1:0-811 GCF_002742605.1 Olea europaea var. sylvestris
TAAATTTTCAAGCTATTATTTGTGGTTCAAGTTTGTCAAATAATTAGTAAGTCAATATAATATTTTTTATTTTCGCAAAGCTTCACATGTAGCACTTCAACTATAATGCCTAACATGGTGAGGAGGTTTGGTTCTATTGAGGGACACAAGAAAAAGATTTTTGTCACGCATTTGAAGTAGCCGAAAATAATATAAAATCTTTCTATATTTGCAAATTCTTGAATTGTTGTTAACCTACATTTATACATTGATTTAGATGATTATCTGGACCCTCACAAAGTTATTCGTTGCTGACATTACGAAGTAAATAGTTGTTTATCGCTTTTGCGATTTCGTGTTGTTCACCAAAAGTATATTTGCAAAGATGAGATAAGGAATCAATTTCAACCCACTTGAAATACTTCAATTGAGTGTTTATCTAATTCCGGATTTTAAATCCAATTCCAAACCTCAAATCTTCAAACATTTTATGTTTATTGCATACTCTTACTTACTTTCTTCTTTGTCCCCCCCACCCCCAAAGTAGGCTAAAATGTGATCCAACTGCTTTCTATGAAGAGTTTGAAATCGAAAGGAATACAAAATCTTTCTACCAGAGTGAGCATGGTATACCAATTTGTTTATTGGTTCTGCGATTCTTGTTATTTTGATTGTGAAGGGACAACTGATTCCTTTGTTTACATTTTGATCCCCATTTTCTTATTTTGATCCGGCTCCAATCCTTATTAATTGCAATTTAAGCCCTCCATCTTCCAATGTGGGCCACTTTGGTGCCCGTCTTCTGATTATTAACAAATCATGTCCTGTTCGT
>NW_019253163.1:7677-12600 GCF_002742605.1 Olea europaea var. sylvestris
TTTTTTGGTGTGTAAATTGAATCAGAATCTGAGTTGAAACTTTGAAACTGGAGGGTGAGGCATTCAAGGAAATCATTTTTGTTTTGAACCGAAGAAGCTCCCGAAATAGAAATGAATGCCAAAAGAAAAAGTGAGAGTGTACCAGCTAGAATCTGCATACTTTGTTTTGTTTTTATATTTTCATTCTGATTGGTTGCATGTATTTATAGATGTTCATAGCGACTTTTCTAAGAGACTGGAAATGAGCTTTGAGTTTATATCGGAAGAAAATTCAAACTTCAATTGTGAGCTTTCACATGGTAAGATTAATTGAACCACACAAAAAGAAATTTACAAATGTTTCACTGCTTCCTCAAAGAAAATCTGGTCAAAATTTTTGTTTTTTATATGATTTTCTTTACACGAATTTTGGTACTGAAAAACGTGTAAACAGTAAATTTGTTAAAAGAATTATTTGAGGTACAAGTTTGTTACCTAATGCGTAAAGTAAATGAAGAATTTTCTTAGCCCTTCAACACTTATCCGTAATATGTTGATGCTTTTGGGTTCTTACGAGGGATGCAAGAAAATAATTTTTGTCATACATTTGAAGTAGCCGAAAAAATATATGAGGAATTGCCAAAATATATGAGATAACAGCCTTCAATGTCTCCGTTAATCTTTCTATTGTTGAAAACTTCTTCTATTGTATTGAAGGAATTGCCCACATTATACAGTATATAGTTGTTCATTGAAATTCCGCTGAGCTTATGGAATCATTGACAAGTATTAGTTAAAAGTGTGTTTAGAGTATCATTTCCAACAGCTTCATCTTCTACCCCAATGAGCAGAATAAAAACTTCCTACTAATGATATGGTAAGAGAACCTAATTTATGGTTCTTTGAAATAGTCATAAATTCAGACAACTATAATTAAGGTTTTCTTGCCATATCAACAGTGTTTGATGAGTTGAGTGTTCTACATTATTAACTAATTACTATAGTAAATATAACTAAATGCATGTGAAGATGATTTTCGAGAAGTATGTATAGAAATCCTGTTAAGAATCCGACTTCACTATTAATCTCCCATTCTAGTTCTCTACATCTATCTTTTAATCTAAGTTAGCTATAGATTGACAAGTGGTAATCCTATTTAATTGAAAATATTTCCTCGAGCAAAACATATTTCTAAATACAACTCAAAATATCCCTATCCCAAATTCAAATATCTATAAATGCATTTTTATATTCATTATAAATGTGATAACAATCAATCAACACAATTCATACTTAAAAGAAGAATTCTTGAAAAAAAGGGTTAATTACGGTTAACATTATCATCCCAACAATTAATGAATGTAGCCTAGCATGCTAATTATACCCTAAAAAAAATAAAAAATAAAAAAATAATTGTTCACAGTCAAGCAACATTAAAAAAATGCTCGAAGAACGTCAAGTGAACGCTCAAGTGATTTTTGCAAAGACTAACCGCTCATGTCCGCTCGATCGCTTTATTTATCAGGTGAAATCCTAGTTCGCGATTTTCGATCTTTTTATAACTCCAAACAACCTATAATTCTCTAATACTATAAATACCCAGTGGTAAATATTCAACGAAGAGAACATCCTATTGAAGAACACACAATCAGTCCATAATTCTCATGGATAAAGGAAGAAAAGGTTATACAAAATAAAAATAAAAATAAAAAAATGCTCATAGACAAAGGGAGAAACGGTTGTACAAAAAATAAAGTTGTCTTTCTTTAATATGTTCTGTTGGCATAGGGTTTGACTTTTATTATTCGAGGAAAATATTCATTTACTAGCTAGTGATTTTCTTTTGTATGTCCTTTCAAACAATAAAAGTTTTTAGTTTGCTCACAAGGCGTTAGTGACACATTTCGCACATGAATCTCTCATATTTTGTACTTCATATAAGTTTAAAATGAGTTGCGTGAGAAAATTTCATTACGCATAGATTATTATGGTATAAATGATCGAATGTCTCTTCGTGTTATCACATGAATTCTATTTTCGGTAATAAAATGACAAAAAAGAGAAGGCGAGATTACACCAGCTGGAATCTGATTGGTTGCATGTGTTTATGGATGTACATAGTGACTTTTGTAAATGATTGTTGAAATGAATTTAGAATTTATTATGTCTCGGTTATATGAGAAGAAAATTCAAACTTTAATCATGAAGATTAATTGAACCACGCAAAAAGAAATTTACGAATGTTTAACTGCTTCCTAAAAGAAAATCTGGCCTAAATGTTGGCCTAAAAGATAAACATGCAAACAGTAAATTTTCAAGCTATTATTTGTNTGACTTTGTAAACAAGTCAGCAATCTGCATGGTGAAGGGAACAAAAGATAACACAGTAGTACTAAGCTGATAATGATGTTGAGTGACATGATAATCAATCTCAACATATTTGGTCCTCTCATGGAACACTGGAGCTGAGTGCGTGCAGCTAAGATAAAATGCAAAGAACAGCAACCCAATGAACTGTAATAGGTGAGATAACAAACTGACTAGCTATATGAACAATATGTGCAATATCCGAACGAGTGATAGTGAGATAAACTAAGCTACGAATAATATTATGATATAAACCAGGATCTGATAATGGAGAACCATCAGAAGAAGAATACGGAGCATTCAACTCAAGAGGTGTATCAACAGTCCTATTATCAGTAAGATGAGCACCCTTAAATATATCTGCTATGTATTTAGACTTAGAAAAAAGATAACTTTTCGGAGAAGATGCAACTTCAATGCCCAAAAAGTAGCAGAGTGAACCTAAATCTTTCATTGCAAAATAACAAACTAACTCTGACTTTAGTGTTGCGATTCCATTAGTATCATCACCAGTAATAAGCATGGCATCAACGTAAAAAGAGAGCAAAATGCGAACAGTCGTTGTACGTCTGTAAAATAAAGCTGAATCATGATGACTAGGACGAAAACTAAGTGAAGTAATCACAGTAGAAAACTTTTCAAACCCAGCTCGAGGTGCCTGTCTGACATCGTAGAGAGCTTTTCGGAGCTTGCAAACTTCACCAGGTCGATGAGAAAAAATAGGAGGGAGAACCATATATACTTCTTCCTGTAGATCTCCATCAAGAAGACATTTTTAACATCCATCTGAGATATACTCCATTGATGAACAGAGGCAACTACAATAAAGGTATGAACATTTGTCATTTTTGAAACAGGTGCAAAAGTCTCTTTGCAATCCATACCATACTCATGAGAATACCCTTTAGCGACTAATTAGGCTTTATATCTTTCAACAGATCCATTTGACTTGGTTTTAATTTAAAAGACCCAATGAGAACCAATTGCTCGTTTTCTTGGTGGTAAAGATACCAAGTTCCAAGTGTGTGTCCGATACGTAGCAATAAGTTCTTCAGCCATAGCCTCCTGCAAAAGTGGGTTACAAACTGCCTCTATATAGAATAAAAGTTCAGAAAGACGACGAACAAAAAAGAAACAAAAGAACTAGAGTAATAAGAATAAGCGAAATCTAGTAATTGAGTGGACTTAGGAGTACGCGTAAGGTAACGAAGAGGAAGGGTCGTGGTCTCAATAGGTGATTCGACACCCATAGGAGGAAAGGAAACAACTGATGTAGTAGGACCCAAATTACTAGTATCCGTAGAATCATCAACGAGAACTCTACAAAAATCATGGTCTGAAGTGAGAGTAGCTATGTGAGGAACAAGAGGTGGAATAATTTCAGTATTATTGAGAAATGGATCAATATGAATAAGATCAAACTTGGTCATGTTATGAGCACTGGTAGGAATCGAAAATAAAGGTATATGTGTGAGGTTGAGATCCTATTAATCAAATAAGCAGCAGTAAGAATTACATCTCCCCAAAATTCACTAGAAGTAGAAGTAGAGAGCAAGAGAGAACGAGCAGTTTTGACAAGATGTCTATGTTTTTTTTTTTTTTNGATCGCCAAACTTGAACATTTATTCATCGTTGAACAAAATCATATACTCAATCAATCAAACAAACAAAAAAAAATAATTAATATAGTTAGATAGTTTGCTGTTCTTGCATCGTGTTTTGAAATCGCATAAAAAAAATCATGAAAGGCTTCAAAATTAAAATATAAGGACTAATCTTAACTTATCCCATATAATAGTGAACACAACCATCATAAACTCATAAGTTAATTCAATTTTTGACCCTCAATGATTAAGTATATTCTTTTTAACTCGTAAGTTGCACATCTCCAAACTTATTTTTTAAACTCTCACCTGGGGTGTATTCTAAGGTTGAAATCACAACACTAATTAATTTTCCTCCTAGTTTGGTTGGATCTTATCAATGTAAATCACCACTTCAACTTCTAACGATTCTCCTACATTTTAATTGCTTCAATCTCTATGATTCAACTCGACTAATAATCCTTATCAAAATAAATCAAAGCATATAATCTATCACTACTCTTAAATCAGCACATAATTTCAACAATATCATCATAATTTGGTAAGGCTATCAAAATCATACAAGTACACTGACCCGAAAATCTTTTTGTAAATTTTCAAATTTCATATTTTTCATTTGTTTTCAATTATATGAAATTCTTAAATTCCCGCATAACAACTGCAAATCATAGAAAAAAGACCAAAAAAAAAAAAAAAACAACTACAACAACTAGACATTTTTCCACTCCCAAACATAAACAATATAATGTCCCTTGTGTATGCATACAAACAACAATATGCAATTAATAATATATAAGTGATAAAGAAAATAGAGGGTGTTCGTGAAGCAATTACAGAACTTTGAGTTAAAAAATGTTAAATTGATTATATAGAGAGTTTATTGATTAATGAATAATATGAAAATACAGGAAAATAAAGATTTGAATATTAAAATAAAATACTAATCTACACTTAAATAAATATATATATATAT
>NW_019253163.1:20966-25764 GCF_002742605.1 Olea europaea var. sylvestris
TTTCATGATTTAAATATTTAAAATTGCATATCTTTAAATTATAGGGTTATTTGCGTTAAATTTATGATATGCATAAAAAAAAAACACAATATATATAATTTGTTAGACTTAGTATTGGAATGTGATCGAAAACTTCTAAATTAAATTTTAGGAAATGACACCACCTACTCACACGAACTTGATGCGCGATTTACTACGAGCAGTACAACAACTGAGCAGATAGAGCCAAGCACCACCGCCACAAAATGCACCGCCATAGCAAAATGTACCTCCATTTGTCCTTGGAGCCGTCTTAGTGGTTGAGCAATTTCATAGGTACTAGCCTCCGACTTTTGATGGTGGGTCAATGGCTGTCGAGGAGTGGATTAGAGGTCTGGAGCGCATCTTTCGACACATCGCTTGTACGGATGCATAGAAAGTGCTATGCACAGAATTTATGTTTGTTGGAGAAGCTAGTCACTGGTGGGAATTTGTCTCATGCACTAGGACGGAAGAGCAACAATGTAATTTGACTTGGGAGCGATTTAAGGATGAAGTGATGGCAAAATATTTCCCATGAGCTTTGAGAGACTTTAAGGATTCAGAGATTCTACAGCTCAGGCAAAGAGACATGTCGCTTACTGATTACGAAAGGCAGCTTGAGCACCTCTCAAGATATGCCCCCCATTTAATGGATACTGAAGTTAAGAAGATTAGGAGGTTTGAAAATGGACTGTGCCCAGAGATCGGCATGATAATTATGTCCCATCGTTTCACATCATATCGTGAGACGTTAGAGAGATCCCGTGCTATTTCATATTAGAGGATAACATTTGGACATTATGCCCAGTAGAGCAGGGAGTCGTTGGGAAAATGAAAGTGGAGTGATCAGAACAAGTACAGACGTAACTGGCAAAATAAAAGGCCAAGCACATGAGTTCATATTGGTGGGATGAGTGAGAGTATTACACCCTGTCCTAAGTGTAATAAACTCCACAGGGGTGAATGTTTACTTGGGAAAAATATGTGTTTTCGGTGTGGTAAGCCGAGACATATTGCTCTAAATTGCACAGAGCCTCCAAAGAAAAAGGATGATGATCAGGACAAAAACAAGAAAGGAAATGCCTGGGTTTTTGCATTGAATCAGCATGAGGCTGAGCAGGATCCGAATGTGATAGCAGGTATTTTATTATTAATATTTTCAAAATACATGCTTATGTTCTTTTTACCTAGGACCATACATTGTTTATCTCTATCACTTGGTTGCTAGTCTAACACTATAATTAAGAAAACAGGTATTCTATTACTATCTGATGTACCTGCTTACGTACTTTTTGATTCTGGGGCTACCAATTCTTTTATTTATGCATCATTCGTCGCTAGGTCAAACTTTGCATGTATGAAAACGAATTGTGAATTAGAGGTTAGCATTCCTTCTGGAAGAACTCTTTGTACAAATTGGATGACTAAGGCTATGAAGTTAGAGATTGAGGGGAAAATATTACAAGCAGACTTATACCTTTTGGAGATGAAAGATTTTGATGTTATCTTGGGCATGGATTGGTTGGGACTTAATCAAGCGACCATTCGGTGTCACGAGAAAGAAGTATTGTTTCACAGATCAGGAGATGAATGATTTCGTTTCTTTGGAGCAAAGTTCGAGTCTTTGCCTCGTCTTGTATCAGCTATTCAAGTAGAGAGGATGTTGAAAAAGGAGTCATGTCAAGGATTTCTAGTTAATATCACCAGTCTCCAACATCCAGAAACGATTGTTAACGATATTAACATTGTGCAAGATTTTGCAGACGTATTTCCAGAAGATTTAAAGGCATTCCACACGATAGGCAATTGGAATTTACAATTGATTTGGTTCCTGGAGCAGCACTAGTATCCAAGGCCCCGTATCGAATGGCACCGAAAGAACTTCAAGAATTGAAGTTGCAATTAGAGGAGTTGTTGGAGAAAGGTTTCATTCGACCAAGTGTATCACCTTAGGGATCTCCTGTACTTTTTTGTGAAGAAGAAGGATGGAAGTATGACGATGTGCATTGACTACCGGGAATTAAACCATTTAACAATAAAAAATAAGTACATGTTGCCAAGAATAGAAGATTTGTTTGACTAGTTAAGGGGTGCTACAGTGTTTCCAAAGATCGACTTGAGGTCAGGGTATCATCAACTAAAAATAAGGGCAAGCGATGTACTAAAAACTGCTTTCAGGACTCGTTATGGACACTATGAATTCACTGTCATTCCATTTGGTTTGACCAATGCTCCAGCTGTATTTATGGATCTCATGAACAGAGTGTTTTATCAATACTTAGACCAATTCGTCATAGTATTTATTGACGACATGCTTGCGTACTCCAAAGATAAGAAATAGCATGAGGAACAACTTCGAGTAGTACTTGAAACCTTGAGGAATGAGAAATTATGTGCCAAATTCAAGAAGTGTGAATTTTGGCTTGATCGTGTAGGTTTCCTTGATCACGTGGTTATCACCCAAGGAATCGAAGCAGATCCTGTAAAAGTAGAAGCAGTAACAAATTGGCCAAGGCTGAGTAGTGTGGGTGAAGTTCGCAGTTTCTTGGGATTGGCTGGTTACTATAGAAGATTCATTGAAGGCTTTCCAAAAATAGCAGGGCCGATGACTCAGTTGAGAAGAAATGGTGTGAAGTTTAAGTGGACAGAAAAATGTGAGAAATGTTTTGAAGAACTCAAGCAGAGACTAGTTTCAACTCTTGTATTGACGATACCAGATGGCTCTGACGGATTTGTGATTTATAGCGATGCCTCCAAATAGGGTTTAGGCTGTGTACTGATGTAGCATGGAAAAGTGGTTGCTTACGCCTCGGGACAGTTGAAGCAGTATGAGCAAAACTATCCAACACACGACTTGGAGCTTGTAGCAGTAGTTCACGCCTTAAAGATATGGCGTCATTATCTCTATGGTAGGAAGTGTGAAATTTATACAGACCACAAGAGTCTTAAATACTTTTTTACACAGAAGGAACTGAATATGAGGCAGAGGAGATGGTTGGAGTTAGTAAAAGATTATGATTGCACAATTCATTACCATCCGGGTAAGGCTAATGTAGTCGCAGATGTCTTAAGCAGAAAGACGGGATTACAGTTAGCAGTTTTACCTACGGTGCAGGAACACTTGAGAAGGGACTTTGAGAAACTAAGATTGGAAGTCATCACACCACCAACTTAGACTACTTCAAGAATAAGAGCATTTATGATTCACCCACTCTTCGGGATCGAATTAAAGAAGCACATGATAAGGACCCTTTTTTGCAGATAAAGTATTGACTTCAATATGGAACAGCTCGCAAAGTTATACATCAAAGAGATAGTCAGATAGCATGGAGTTTCAGTCACCATTGTTTCAGATAGAGACCCGAAGTTCACATCTAAATTTTGGAAAAGTTTGTTGGCAGCCATGGGGACGAAGCTGAAGTTTAGCACTGCTTATCATCCTCAGACGGATGGACAATAAAAAAGAACCATTCAAACTCTGGAAGATATGTTAAAAACATGTGTTCTGGATCTTGGAGGAAGTTGGAAAATACACCTACCTTTAGTGGAGTTTGCTTACAACAATAGTTTTTGGGCTACTATAGATATGGCCCCATATGAAGCTCTTTATGGTAGAAAGTACAGATCTCCTATCCATTGGGATGAGTTCGGGGAGAACAGAATCCTGGGTCCTAAAATCATTGAACGATCAGTTGAGGCAGTTGATAAAATTAGAACAAGAATAAAGGCAGCACAAGATTGTCAGAAAAGTTATGCTAACAGTAGAAGAAAGGATTTAGAATTTCAAATAGGCGACAATGTTTTTCTAAAAGTAGCACCAATGAAGGGTGTATTGAGATTTGGAAAGAAAGGGAAGTTGAGACTGCAGTTCATTGGACCTTTTGAGATCCTTGAAACGATTGGTATTGTGGCTTATTGACTTGCCTTACCTCCTAAACTTGCAGCAGTGCATAATGTGTTCCATGTTTCGATGCTCAGAAAATATGTCCATGATTCCAATCACGTGGTAAGTTACCAAACCTTGGAGGTACAAAGAGATCTATCATATGAAGAAATCCCAACGATAGTGCATCAACTCAGAAGCAGGGAAGTTCCCCTAGTCAAGCTCTAATGGCAAAATCATGGACTGGATGAGTCAACTTGGGAGAAAGAAGAGGAGCTTAAAATCAAGTATCCAGAGCTCTTCAATTAGCCAAGGTAAATTTTCGATGACGAAAATATTTTAAGGAGGGGAGATTGTAATGTCCCAAAAAATTTGGTGGAATAGAATTTAATTTTTGTATGCTATATTTTAATGTTTGGAAAGGTTAGGGACTAAATTATATAGTAAATTTCAATTTTACTTAGATTAAAATGTGGATATTGGCGGAGCAAAAATTAGTATATAAATATTGGGTTCATTGGATAGATCGTAATAAATCACGCATGTTAGGCTCCAGAAAAAGTTAATTTGGATTAGCGGAGTCCAAATTATCGAGATCGAAAGATATAACTTTAAATTATTTTTTTAATTAATTATTTATTCAATTTAAATTCTTCCACAAGTGGTGTAAAAAGGAGGGAGAATCTTGATAGGTTATGATTGAAATATTGTTTTTACTCAAATGAAGATTTAAAAAAAAAAAGAAAGGAAAATGGGGGAGATAAAGGAAGTCACGTGGGTGCTTAAGCAAAATTAGATGTACTGCCAGGTGTTGATTTTTGAGTGGTCTAGTTGTTGACAAGATTTGGTCAAATTTTGATTTCCAATATTTTATCCATAACTCTTTTTTTTTTT
>NW_019253163.1:32484-33414 GCF_002742605.1 Olea europaea var. sylvestris
GAAACGGATGAAAGCCCTTCAAAATCATGTCCACCACTTCGGACTTTTAGCTGAATCCCATGTTTCTTCGAGCAATAAATTGCAGCCTGAATTTGGGATTCGTGCTCTGGTGTAATGATTACGATAGGTCTCTGGGTGGAGTTTGATGCCGGCCTTAGATTTCTTATTGAAGATTGGAGAATAGATGAATATGATGCATTTTTGGGTGTGTAAATTGAATCAATATCTGAGTTGAAACTTTGAAACTGGAGGGTGAGGCATTCAAGGAAATCACTTTCCTTATGAGCCGAAGAAGCTCCCGAAATAGAAATGAATGCCAAAAGAAAAAGTGAGAGTGTACCAGCTAGAATCTGCATACTTTGTTTTGTTTTTATATTTTCATTCTGATTGGTTGCATGTATTTATAGTGACTTTCCTAAATGACTTTGAGTTCATGTCGGAAGAAAATTCAAACTTCAATCGTGAGCTTTCACGTGGTAAGATTAATTAATGAACCACACAAAAAGAAATTTAAAAATGTTTCACAGCTTCCTCAAAGAAAATCTGGTCAAAATTTTTGTTTTTTTTATGATTTTCTTTACACGAATTTTGGTGCTGAAAAACCTGTAAACAGTAAATTTGTTAAAAGAATTATTTGAGATACAAGTTTGTTAGATAATTATAAGATCAATTTTTGTATTCGTAGAGCATAATGCGTAAAGTAAATGAAGATTTTTCTTAGCCCTCCAACACTTATCCCTAATGTGGTGATGCTTTAGGGTTCTAACAAGGGATGCAAGAAAACAATTTTTGTCATACATTTGAAGTAGCTGAAAAAATATATGAGGAATTGCCAAAAGAAATAAAAGCAGATGGCAGCCCTCAACGTCCCCGCTAACCTTTCTGTTGTTGCAAACTTCTTGTTCTGTAGTTAACCTATTCTTATATACT
>NW_019253163.1:42413-43697 GCF_002742605.1 Olea europaea var. sylvestris
CTAGGAGCACTTTTTGTCCAAGTCAACGATGAAGGAAAAGATAATGCACTCTATTACTTGAGTCGGATACTGGTAGGTTCTGAAATGAAGTATTCACCTATTAAAAAAATATGTCTTGCGTTAATCATCGTAGCTAAAAAATTGAGACATTATATGCTATCACTCACAATTAATCTTGTTTCGAAGATTGATCCATTGAAGTACATAATATCTAAGCCAATTCTTTCTAGAAGGATTAGAAAATGGGCACTGCTGTTGTCTAAGTCCGATGTCAAATTCATTCCACAAAAGGCCATTAAAGGACAAGCTTTGGCAGATTTCCTGGCTGACCACCCAATTCCAGTGGAATGGGAACTTCAAGAAGACCTTCCTGATGAAGAAGTTCTATTCACTAAAGGCATACCATCTAGGAGGCTATACTTCGATGGGATAGCCCGAAGTTACAATGCTGGAAGAGGGGTAGTCTTTATCATTCTACACAATCTCGTCATGCCCTACTCTTTTGCCTTAACATAGAAATGTTCAAACAATGTGGTGGAATATCAAGCCTTTATCCTTGACTTAGAAGTAGCATTAAATATGGATATCCATTAGCTGGAAGTCTTTGGAAATTCTAAATTGATAATCAACCAACTTTTAGCTAAGTATGAGTCCATAATTCAGACCTGAAGTCATATCTTGAATATGCATCAATGCTTACGAGACGATTTGATTCGGTAAAAATTAAATTCGTCCCTAGAAGTGAAAACAAGGAAGCTGATGCCTTAGCTAATTTGGCCGCGATTTTAGCGAGGTCGGATGAAGATTTCTCTCACTCTATATCAATTGCTCAAAGACGAGTACTTCCGTCATTGTTACCCAATAATTTGGAAGAAAATAATAGTGTTGAAGTAGTTGAAGATTAAGAAAGAGAAGATTGAAGATAGCTAATAATTGATTTCTTTCAACATCAAAAGCTGCTAGATAATCCACAATGAAAAATTGAAATCAAAAGGCGTGCCTCTCGCTTTATCTTTTATAAGGGAACACTTTATCGATGATCATTTGATGGAATTTTCCTTCGATGCTTAAGTAATGATGAAACAACACAGGTCGTGGAAGAAGCCTACTCTGGAATTTGTCGTACCCATCAATCTAGACCTAAACTCCTTCTTCAAATAAAGAGGATTGGGTATTACTGGCCAACTATGGTACAAGACTCCATGGATTATGCAAGAAAATGTGAAGCTTGCCAAGTCCCTGCAAATTTCATCCATCAACCTTCGGAACCATTACATCCGACAA
>NW_019253164.1:0-1224 GCF_002742605.1 Olea europaea var. sylvestris
TTTATCAATCTTTGAAATAGACCTTCCATATATAAGTTTAGTTTTCCTTGGAAACAATTAATTGCACTCAAGGTTGTGAAAAACTTGCTTATACAGAAAGAAAAATAACTATGTCTCTATTGCTAAATAGATGAAAACATTATACTATACATGGGGATATTCGACTATGAAAGTTTTTAATGAGGCATTTCATGAGCAAATTCTACTTCAGAAGTAAAATAAAGATCTAAAATCCTCGTTTTAAATTTTCACGCCACATCATCGATCCCCAACAAATCTCTATCTGGCAATCAGATTCTAACACCAACTCACTAAATTCCTATATAAACCATCTACTAACCATTTTATTTCCATAAAAAGATTGACATTTTTTTTTTTTTACAATTTCCAGTTTTCAATTTCAATTCCTTTCTATAGTTTATAGTAAAATTCAACTAGCAGAGCCTCCACTACCGGAGGTAGAGGGAGGGTCAATACATGGATAAAAAATCCTATGCCAATCTACTAAGAATTGTATTGAGTTCCCTGTAGGCAGAATCGCTGATTTCTCAATTTTGGAAAGTATGCTGAGCTTGTCAATATCGTGCCCTGGTCTTTCTCTCCACCATCCTTGAATACCTTATTGCCGAGGTGGGTTAGGGGTTTTATTTGTCCCCGTTCTGCACATTCTTTTATGTTTGTAGAACAACACGTCAACATGACTATTTCATTCACAGAAGGATAGCTCATTCAAGTTCTGGATGGATAGCACGTTTAAATTTATGACGGATAGCTTATTTGAATTTCAGATGGATAGCTCATTTGAATTTTAAGAAGGATAACCTATTGGAATTTAAATATTTTTATATAGCTAGAAGGATAGTTCTTTTGAATTTAAACTAATATGTATGAGCTACAAAGTAGAGTAGTTATTGTATTGAGCTCTATATATAAAGAACGTGTATTCACGATTCAACGTATAAAAAAAATAAAAAATAAAAAATCACAAACCTATTATTCTCTATGTAGTATCAAAGAGCCACTAAAATGACAAACGTCTATCCAAATGGCCTCCACATTCTCCTCTGCTTCTTTATCCCAGCTTCTTCTCACCATCAATACCAATCTTAATAACACAAACCACCCTTTGCGGAAAAATCATGCCCTATCCTACTTCTTCGGCCAGTCCATTTTTTGTTACATTCATGGCATAGCGAAACCATCTCCGAAGGAAGTTGAATCCCC
>NW_019253165.1:0-1224 GCF_002742605.1 Olea europaea var. sylvestris
TTCTTTGTACGCCGACAATCCTAGCGTTCCAAATGTGCAAGTGCTCATTCTTTCGAAAAAATGGCCGAAATCCCTCATACGTCGCGATGAATTGGTGAGTTCAATCCAAAACGGTCGCTACATTTCCGAAATGTTCTTGTGGGCCCAAAACGGACACCGTGTGCAAAAGTTATGCTCAATTCTTCTTCCGCCGACTCTCTAAACGTCCTAAATATGCAAGTGCTCATTCTTTTGAAAATTTGCCAAAATCCCTCATACGTCACGATGAAGTGGTGAGTTCAATCCAAAACGGTCGCTACATTTCCAAAAAGTTCTTATGAGCCCAAAACGGAAACCATGTGCAAAAGTTATGCACAATTCTTCGTTCGCCGACCCTCCAAGCGTTCTAAATATACAAGCGCTCATTCTTTCAAAAAAATGGCTGAAATCCCTTGTACGTCACGACGAAGTTGTGAGTTCAATCCAAAACGGTCACTACATTTCCAAAAAGTACTTATGGGCCCAAAATGGACACCGTGTGCAAAAGTTATGCACAATTCTTCGTTCGCCGACCCTCCAAGCGTTCTAAATATACAAGCGCTCATTCTTTCAAAAAATGGCCGAAATCCCTCATACGTCATTACGAATTGGTGAGTTCAATCCAAAACGACCGCTACATTTCTAAAAAGTTCTTGTGGGCCCAAAACGGACACCGTGTGCAAAAGTTATGCTCAATTCTTCGTACGCCGACAATCCAAGCGGTCCAAATGTGCAAGTGTTCATTCTTTCAAAAAATGGCCGAAATCCCTCATACGTCATTACGAATTGGTGAGTTCAATCCAAAACGATCGCTACATTTCTAAAAAGTTCTTGTGGGCCCAAAACGGACACCGTGTGCAAAAGTTACGCTCAATTCTTCGTCCGTCGACTCTCTAAGCGTCCTAAATATGCAAGTGCTCATTCTTTCGAAAAATTGCCAAAATCCCTCGTACGTCACGATGAAGTGGTGAGTTCAATCCAAAACGGTCGCTACATTTCCAAAAAGTAATTATGGGCCAAAAACGGACACCGTGTGCAAAAGTTACGCTCAATTCTTCGTCCGTCGACCCTCCAAGCTTTCTAAATGTACAAGCGCTCATTCTTTTGAAAAATGGCCAAAATTCCTTGTACGTCACGACGAAGTGGTGAGTTCAATCCAAAATGGTAACTACATTTCCAAAAAGTACTTATGGGCCCAAAACGGAC
>NW_019253166.1:0-1224 GCF_002742605.1 Olea europaea var. sylvestris
GACTGATCAGAAACAAAAATCGCGCCGGGGTAAATTTCGTCATTTTTCGCGATGGTGTCGGAATGAGCTAAAATTTGACAGACAGATCGGAAACAAAAATCGCGCAGGGGCAATTTCGTCATTTTTCGCGACGGAGTCGGAATGGGCTAAAATTTTACAAACTTATCGGAAAAAAAAATAGCCGGGGGCAATTTCGTCGTTTTTCGCGACGGTGTCGGATTGGGTTAAAGTTTGACAGACTGATCGGAAACAAAAATCGTGACGGGGCCAATTTCATTAGTTTTTGCAACGGTGTCGGAATGGGCTAAAATATGACAGACTGATCGGAACCAAAAATCGCGCCGGGGGTAATTTCGTCATTTTTCCCGACGGTGTCGGAATGGGCTAAAATATGACAGACTGATCGGAACCAAAAATCGCGCCGGGGGTAATTTCGTCA
The DNA here is from genome assembly GCF_002742605.1 of Olea europaea var. sylvestris. Classification (NCBI taxonomy): domain Eukaryota; kingdom Viridiplantae; phylum Streptophyta; class Magnoliopsida; order Lamiales; family Oleaceae; genus Olea; species Olea europaea. Next base: position 440 of record NW_019253166.1, read on the forward strand.
TTTTTCCCGACGGTGTCGGAATGGGCTAAAATATGACAGACTGATCGGAACCAAAAATCGCGCCGGGGGTAATTTCGTCATTTTTCCCGACGGTGTCGGAATGGGCTAAAATATGACAGACTGATCGGAACCAAAAATCGCGCCGGGGGTAATTTCGTCATTTTTCCCGACGGTGTCGGAATGGGCTAAAATATGACAGACTGATCGGAACCAAAAATCGCGCCGGGGGTAATTTCGTCATTTTTCCCGACGGTGTCGGAATGGGCTAAAATATGACAGACTGATCGGAACCAAAAATCGCGCCGGGGGTAATTTCGTCATTTTTCCCGACGGTGTCGGAATGGGCTGAATTTTGACAGACCGATCGGAGACAAAAATCAAGCCGGGGTAAATTTCGTCATTTTTCGCGATGGAGTCGGAATGGGCTAAAATTTCACAGATTGATCGTAAACAAAAATAGCGCCGGGGGCATTTTGGTCATTTTTCGCGACGGTGTCGGAATGGGCTAAAATTTGACAGACTGATCAGAAACAAAAATCATGCCGGGGGCAATTTCGTTATTTTTCGCGACGGAGTCGGAATGGGCTAAAATTTGACAGACTGATCGGAACCAAAAATCGCGCCGGGGCAATTTGGTCATTTTTCGCGGCGGTGTCGGAATGGGCTAAAATTCGACAGACTGATCGGAAACAAAAATCCCGTCGGGGGCAATTTCGTCATTTTTCGCGACGGAGTCGGAATGGGCTAAAATTTTACAGACTTATCGGAAACAAAAATCGCGCCAG
>NW_019253167.1:0-1224 GCF_002742605.1 Olea europaea var. sylvestris
CTGGTGTCCGTTTTGGGACCATAAGTACTTTTTGGAAATGTATCGACCGTTTTGGGTTGAACTCACAACTTCATCGTGACGTACGAGCGATTTCGGCCATTTTTCGAAAGAATGAGCACTTGTATATTTGGAACGCTTGGATTATCGACGTACGAAGAATTGAGCGCAACTATTGCACCTGGTGTCCATTTTGGGACCATAAGTACTTTTTGGAAATGTAGCGATCGTTTTGGGTTGAACTCACAACTTCGTCGTGATGTAGGAGGGATTTCGGCCATTTTTCGAAAGAATGAGCACTTGCATATTTGGAACGCTTGGATTATCGACGTACGAAGAATTGAGCGCAACTATTGCACCTGGTGTCCATTTTGGGACCATAAGTACTTTTTGGAAATGTAGCGACCGTTTTGGATTGAACTCACAACTTTATCGTGACGTACGAGGGATTTTGGCCATTTTTCGAAAGAATGAGCACTTGCATATTTGGAACGCTTGGATTATCGACGTACGAAGAATTGAGCGCAACTATTGCACCTGGTGTCCATTTTGGGACCATAAGTACTTTTTGGAAATGTAGCGACCGTTGAACTCACCACTTCGTCGTGACGTATGAGGGATTTCAGCCATTTTTCGAAAGAGTGAGCACTTGCACATTTGGAACCCTTGGATTGTCGACGTACGAAGAATTGAGCGAAACTTTTGCACCCGGTGTCCATTTTGGGACCATAAGTATTTTTGGAAATGTAGCGACAGTTTTGGGTTGAACTCACAACTTCATCGTGACGTACGAGGGATTTCAGCCATTTTTCGAAAGAATGAGCACTTGTATATTTGGAACGCTTGGATTGTCGACGTACGAAGAATTTAGCGCAACTTTTGCACCCGGTGTCCGTTTTGGGACCATAAGTACTTTTTGGAAATGTAGCGACAGTTTTGGGTTGAACTCACAACTTCGTCGTGATGTAGGAGGGATTTCGGCCATTTTTCGAAAGAGTGAGCACTTGCATATTTGGAACGCTTGGATTGCCGGCGTACGAAGAATTGAGCGTAACTTTTGCACACGGTGTCCATTTTGGGACCATAAGTACTTTTTGGAAATGTAGCTACTGTTTTGGATTGAACTCACGACTTTCTCATGACTTACGAGAGATTTCGGCCATTTTTCGAAAGAATGAGCACTTGTATATTTGGAACGCTTGGATTGTCGACGTACGAAGAATTGAG
>NW_019253168.1:0-1224 GCF_002742605.1 Olea europaea var. sylvestris
AATTGAACCGGACGGTGCGCTCTTAAACCCTTTGATTTGAGATTTTTCCAATCCCTCGAAATCCCTGGAGTGCATCAGCGATTTGGAAGAAAATTTTCAAGAATCATGATTGAAAACAGATTAACTTCACTTCTGAGGAAAACAAAATCCTTCAGTAAAAGTTTCTCGTCCTCAAATCCTAGGGAATGGAAAACATTTTCCACTGTAAATGGATTAGCAACTGAATCTTCATTGTTAATCCAATCAAGATTTCACTCTTCATTTCCTAACCTTATTCCTGCTTCCAGAAGTTCCGTTTCACGAAATTTTCTTATCCATGGTTTTAGAAGCTTTCATCGTAACAATAACAAGGTATTTGGAGTTTTTATTTATCTTTTTATTGTCATTTCAAAAGATTTTTTAGTATGAAAATGCGTAGATAACTTCTATTAAAACAAGACAAGATGAAATATTAACAGCCAAAGTTCAAGTTTCGCTTATCATTTATGAAAATAATGCACCACACCTTTAATTAAAAAAATGAATGCTGTCTGCACGTTCACATGAGGGAACATATTTGAAGATTTTAATGGCTTAAGCTTTTAGATAAAATGATATTGAGCTTTGCCAAGCATGTTCTTAGCATGTGCAGTTGTAGTTATATTGCTTGATATTTGTGGTGTGGTTCATCAGTAGACTACATCACTTGAAGTTGTTTGTTTTGGTTATATTTCAAACATTGTTCTTTAGCCTCCGTCTGGATACAAATTTATAAATGGTTAATAAATTCATTCAAATCAAACATTATTTTAACTAAATGTTCATAAATACTACTCATTATTATCCACACATTTTGTGGAACCACTACTATTCTTCTTCTATTTATCTTTATAAATCATTTTTAAATTTGCCAACTGATGCTTAATAATTCTTTATAGATACCGTTGATTCTTTCCTCTTCCTCCACCAAACTCAATGGTATCTCACTCACAAACTTTGTATTGTTCAAGGCTTGGTTTCAAAGCACAAGCTTTTGGTTCCTTTCACATGGCCCAAAGAAGGGCTATTTATAGGTGTTGAGGAAAAAAGAAATTTTTTTGCTAAATGTATTATTCTTATTGATGATATATATGAAGAAGCAATTACGAGTGTGAGATCTATCCGAGTTAGAATTGGGGAGTTTCCTAACAATAGGCTGCATCAAGGTTATATTGTAGATTCTTTATATTGTTGCTTTAGTCATTA
>NW_019253169.1:0-180 GCF_002742605.1 Olea europaea var. sylvestris
ACACCGTCGCGAAAAATGACGAAATTGCCCCCGGCGCGATTTTTGTTTCCGATCAAATCGTCAAATTTGAGCGAATTTCGACAACGTCGCGAAAAATGACAAAATTGGCCCGGCGCGATTTTTGTTTCCGATCAAAATGTCAAATTTTAGACCATTCCGACACCGTCGCGAAAAATGACG
>NW_019253169.1:349-532 GCF_002742605.1 Olea europaea var. sylvestris
TTCAGCCCATTCCGACACCGTCGTGAAAAATGACGAAATTGCCCCCGGCGCGATTTTTGATTCCGATCAAACTGACAAATTTGAGTCCATTTCGGCACTTTCGTAAAAAATGACGAAATTGCCCCCTGCGCGATTTTTGTTTCCGATCAAAATGTCAAATTTTAACCAATTCCGACACCGTCG
>NW_019253169.1:1029-1224 GCF_002742605.1 Olea europaea var. sylvestris
ACAGTCGAGAAAAATGACAAAATTGCCTCCAGCGCGGTTTTTGTTTCAGATCAAACTGACAAATTTGAGCCCATTTCGACACCGTCGCGAAAAATGACGAAATTGCCCCTGACGCAGTTTTTGTTTCCGATCAAAATGTCAAATTTTAACCAATTCCGACACCGTCGCGAAAAATGACGAAATTGCCCCCGGCGC
>NW_019253170.1:0-796 GCF_002742605.1 Olea europaea var. sylvestris
GGGCTCAAATTTGATAGGTTGATCAGGAACCAAAATCGCGCCGGGTGTAATTTCGTCATTTTCCGCGACTGTGTCGGAATTGGCTTAAATTTGACTGGTTGATCGGAAACAAACTGCGCCGGGGCAATTTCGTCATTTTTCTCGACTGTGTCGGAATTGGCTGAAATTTTGCAGTTTGATCGGAAATAAAAATCGCGCCGGCGGTAATTTCGTCATTTTTCTCGACTATGTCGGAATGGGATCAAATTTGACAGGTTTATAGGGAACAAAAAACGCGTCGGGTGTAACTTCGTCATTTTTCGCGACTGTGTCGGAATTGGCAGAAATTTGGCAGTTTGATCTAAAATAAAAATCGCAGGGGGCAATTTCGTCATTTTTCTCGACTGTGTCGGAATGGGCTCAAATTCGACAGGTTGATCGGGAACTAAAACCGCGTCGGGTGTAATTTCGTCATTTTTCGCGACTATGTCGGAATTGGCTAAAATTTAACTGGTTGATCGGAAACAAAAATCGCGCCGGGGGCAATTTCGTCATTTTTCTCGACTGTGTCGGAATTGGCAGAAATTTGGCAGTTTGTTCGGAAATAAAAATTGCGCCGACGGCAATTTCGTCATTTTTCTCGACTGTGTCGGAATGGGCTCAAATTTGACAGGTTGATTGGGAACAAAAATCGAGCCGGGGGCAATTTCGTCATTTTTCTTGACTGTGTCGAAATTGGCTGAAATTTGGCAGTTTGATCTGAAATAGAAATCGCGCCGGTGGCAATTTCGTCATTTTTCTCGACTGTGCCGGAATG
>NW_019253170.1:859-1224 GCF_002742605.1 Olea europaea var. sylvestris
AAAAATCGTGCCGGGGCCGATTTCGTCATTTTTCTCGACTGTGTCGGAATAGGCTCAAATTTGGCCGGTTGATCGGAAACAAAAATTGCCCCGTGGGCAATTTCGTCATTTTTCGCGACTGTGTCGGAATGGGCTCAAATTTGACAGGTTGATCAGGAACCAGAATCGCACCGGGTGTAATTTCGTCATTTTCCGCGACTGTGTCGGAATTGGATAAAATTTGACTTGTTGATCGGAAACAAAGAATGCGCCGGGGGCAATTTCGTCATTTTTCTCGACTATGTCGGAATTGGTTGAAATTTGGCAGTTTGATCTGAAATAAACATCGCGTCGGGGGCAATTTCGTCATTTTTCTCGACTGTGTC
>NW_019253171.1:0-1224 GCF_002742605.1 Olea europaea var. sylvestris
TTTGAAGCATAAGAATGAGGTATTCGACACTTTCAAGAAGTGGAAAGTAATGGTTGAAAGCAGAACAGGAAAGAAATTGAAGACACTGTGATCTGATAACGATACTGAGTATACAGATGGTACTTTCAAGGAGTTCTGTGGTAAGGAAGGCATTGCGAGACACTGGACAGTTAGAAATACACCGCAACAGTATGGGGTCGCGGAAAGACTGAATCGCACATTTTGAGAGAAATCGATGTATATGCGATCCTATGCTGGTTTGGGCAGAGAATGGTGAGCAGAGTCGGTTGCAAATGCTTGCTATATAGTGAACCGGTCTCCACATTCAAGGTTAGATAAAGATGTACCTTACAAGGTATTGACAGGAGAACATGCAGATTATGAGAAACTTAGAATATTCGGATGCACAGCCTACTATCACGTCAATGAGGGAAAGCTTGATGCGAGGGCCAAGAAGGCTATATTCTTGGGGTATGCGGCAGGTGTTAACGGCTATCGCCTATGGTGTGTAGAGGATTCTAAGTTCATAATCAGCAGAGATGTTACTTTTGATGAGAACTCCATGATAGCTTCGTTGAAAGCTACAGTGCCCGGTGGTAATGATGTTGAGACTACAAAGTCTTAAGTTGTTGACATAGAACCTAGAGATCAACCTGGTTCTGGACATGTTCAAGAGGAGCATCACGCAGACACTCAAGATGAGAGTGATGATGGGCTTGAACAAGAGGCAGTTCAGTAAGAGAATGTACAGGCACAGCAACAACAGCAGCTTGCAGACAACTTAGCTTCCTCTAGGCCACGCCGTACTTACAAGCAAGTTCTAAAGTTGGGGTCAGACGAGCCTTTGAGGCAATATGGACAGACAAATTTGGTTGAGTATGCACTCTCGGTGGAGGATGATGAGCCTACCACTTCTAAGGAAGCTATTTTAAACAACAATAGTGAGAGTTGGTTGGTAGCGATGGAAGAAGAGATGGAATCACTTCACAAGAACCAAACATGGGAGGTTGTCTCATTGCCCATAGGTAAGAAAGCTATTGGTTGCAAGTGGTTGTACAAAAAAGAAAGAGGATCCTACCAAGCTCGGTGGTACAAGATTCAAAGCAAGGTTAATGGCTAAGGGGTTTGCACAAAGAAAGGAAGTTGACTACAATGAGATCTTTTCTTCGGTGGTCAAGCACACTTCCATTCGGGTGCTATTGAGTATTGCTGCTCATCATGATC
>NW_019253172.1:0-1224 GCF_002742605.1 Olea europaea var. sylvestris
GTCTTATAAGTTCTTTCGGTTTTTCAAATCATGCCAAACGGGCCTTTAAATTCATTTGGCTTGATGTCTGATCATGTTTGGCTAAGCTTAAAAAGTTTCACCAACATACAAGTCTGTCTTAGAAGAAACACTGTAGCAGAGCGGCTTGCTAACAGTGTATGAAGACGAGGAAAGCTGAGTCCTTTCCCCACGAGATTTGAATGGAACCATTGTTAAAGGCTGTTGATACTTGACAAATGGAAGTACACAGCTTTAAAGTTAAATAAAATTTATTGAAGGATTTACTTTTAGAATAAGTGACTTTTTATAAAGAAAACATGTTTAAAAATAATATTTTTAAGCTTAAACATACATGCTCTTAGATGCAAACATGCAAAGACAGCGCTTCTAGATATCGTCTAAGTTCATGTTTAATACATATATGATATTGATAGTACCAACAGTATCATTAATAAGATTTTAATTTTTTTCTCTCCCTCATTACTTTTCATAATAGTTCATCTTTTAGCAGTGATCAAATAAATAGAAGTCTCATACACAAAATGATTAAGAAAAAGTGTGAATAACAATTTTAAGAACTAATTATCAACTGAACAGTAAAATGAGCAAGTGGAAAGAAGGAATGATGGAATGCTGAAGAGATGGTTATGGCTAGAAGACTGGTGTAATCAATCGGCTTCAAAATAAGCCTTATTCTAAGTAAATTTGGGATCGTCTACATGAATCCTTCTTGTTTAATCCACACTTTCATTGTCAGATCTAATGCTACAAGATTTTTAGCAGACACATCCCATGTATGTAGAAGACTTGAGTAAAAATGAGGTGTAATTCTTAATGCTAGCAATTGGTTGAAACCTATAAGAATGCACGGAAAAAATTCAAAAGTTATCCAACCACATCGAGCAGATTTTGGCTGTATTCAGCAAAAGTGACCGGGCTTGCCAATTTTTATGTTCTGATCGGCTAGGAACCCGGTAATAGCTTTTTTTTGCCAACTTTTGAAACTCCTGCATCCATCGACAAACACTTGGGCATTTAGAGAAATACAATTTATAAACAGAAGAATCGGCAGGAAAGATTACACAAAACTACATGGATACACTATTACAACTAAGAAATAAAGCAACTTATTCTCTCATGCCCATGTCTGATAGAATTTTTTAAAACTCACTTTTAACCACACATTTTCCCTGTAAAATAATTTTGTATGTGAATCTATAATCT
>NW_019253173.1:0-184 GCF_002742605.1 Olea europaea var. sylvestris
GTCGATTTCCTCATTTTTCGCGACGGTTTTGGAATCGTCTAAAATTTGACGGATTGATGGGAAACAAAAATCGCGCCGGGGGCGATTTCGTAATTTTTCGTGACAGTGTCGAAATGGGCTCAAATTTGCCAGATTGATCGGAAACAAAAATCGCGCCGGGGGCGATTTCGTAATTTTTCCCGGC
>NW_019253173.1:722-1043 GCF_002742605.1 Olea europaea var. sylvestris
TGCCTGATTGAGGGAAAAAAAAATCGCGCCGGGGTCTATTTCGTCATTTTTCACAGCTGTGTCGAAATGGGCACAAATTTGACCGATTGATCGGAAAAAAAATCGCGCCGGGGTCGATTTCGTCATTTTTCGCGACGGTGTTGGAATCGTCTAAAATTTGAATGATTGCTGTGAAACAAAAATCGCGCCGGGGGCAATTTCGTGATTTTTCGCGACGGTGTCGTAGTCAGCTAAAATTTGACTGATTGATGGGAAACAAAAATCGCGTCGGGGGCGATTTCGTCATTTTTCGCGACGGTGTCGAAATGGGCCCAAATTTGA
>NW_019253173.1:1111-1224 GCF_002742605.1 Olea europaea var. sylvestris
CCGCCGGGGTCGATTTCGTCATTTTTCGTTACGGTGTCGGAATCGGCTAAAACTTGACTGATCGATGGGAAACAAAAATCGCGCCGGGAGCAATCACGTCAATTTTCGCAACG
>NW_019253174.1:0-1224 GCF_002742605.1 Olea europaea var. sylvestris
GGTCGCGAAAAATGACGAAATTGCCCCCGGCGCGATTTTTGTGTCCAATCAACCTGTTAAATTTGAGCCCATTCCGACACCGTATCGAAAAATGACGAAATTGCCCCCGACGAGATTTTTGTTCCCGGTCAACCTGTCAAATTTGAGCCCATTCCGACTCCATCGCGAAAAATGACGAAATTTCCCCTACGCGATTTTCGTTTCTGATCAACCTGTCAAATTTGAGACCATTTCGACACCTTCGAGAAAATGACGAAATTGCCCTTTGCGTGGTTTTTGTTTCTGATCAACCTGTCATATTTAAGCCCATTCCGACTCCGTCGCGAAAAATGACGAAATTACTCCCGGCGCGATTTTTGTTTACGATCAATCTGTTAAATTTGAGCCCAATCCGACCCCGTCGCAAAAAATGACGAAATTGCGTACAGATAGATTTTTGTTTCCGATCAACCTGTCAAATTTGAGCCCATTCCGAAACCTTCGCGAAAAATGACGAAATTGCCCCCGGCGAGATTTTTGTTCCCGGTCAACCTGTCAAATTTGAGCCCATTCCGACTCCGTCGCAAAAAATGACGAAATTGCCCCCGCGCTATTTTTGTTTCCGATCAACCAGTCAAATTTGAGCCCATTCCGACACCTTCGTAAAAATGACGAAATTACCCCTGGCGTGATTTTTGTTTCCGATCAACTTGTCAAATTTGAGCCCATTCCGACTCCGTCGCGAAAAATGACGAAATTGCACTCGGTGCGATTTTTGTTTCCGATCAACCTGTCAAATTTGAGCTCATTCTGACACCTTCGTGAAAATGACGAAATTACCCTAGGTGCAATTTTTATTTCCGATAAACCTTTAAAATTTTAGCCTATTACGACACTGTCGCGAAAAATGACCTAATTGTCCCAGGCCCGATTTTTGTTTTCGATTAACCTATCAAATTTGAGCCCAGTCCAACTCTGTCGCGAAAAATGACGAAATTCCCCCTACATCGATTTTTGTTTCCGATCAACCTGTCAAATTTGAACCCATTCCGACTCGGTCGCGAAAAATGATGAAATTGCCCCCGGCGCGATTTTTGAATCCAGTCAACCTGTCAAATTTGAGCCCATTCCGACACCGTCGCGAAAAATAACGAAATTGCGTACGACGAGATTTTTTTTCCCGGTCAACCTGTCAAATTTGAGCCCATTCCGACTCCGTCACGAAAAATGACGAATTGCCCCTTG
>NW_019253175.1:0-1224 GCF_002742605.1 Olea europaea var. sylvestris
AACCAATTAGGTTGCGTGTCATGTCTCGATATCTAGCCGACTGCTTAAAGAGGATAGCACATGCGTCAACTTTACTTTGGGGTCATACATCCTATCCGGTTAATATGGCCATTCCACACATATTAAATTTTTATTTAATTTTCATCCAGAGAAAACTTGCAATAATGAATATTTTTATAAATACAATAATTAATTAAGTAAATCAATAATTGGGAAGGGATGGTGTATATATATATATTAAATTTTTATTTAATTTTCGTCCAGCGAAAACTTGCAATAATGAATATTTTTATAAATAAAATAATTAATTAAGTAAATCAATAATTGGGAATATATATTATTGCAAGTTTTCTCAGGACGGAAATTAAATAAAAATTTAATATGTGTGGAACATCGACGAAAACACTTGTTATGAATTTTTGGCTACTAATAATTTTATACAAGTAAACACTAGTGTTCGCAAAAAACACTTGAGTATGTGCATGTGTCAAGAATTTGAATGGAGAAAAGAAGAAATAACAAATGTGACTACTAGAAATATGGTCTGCGGTGAGTTTAGGTCAAAGAATATGTGCATTTACTTGCATGTGTTGAGAATTTGAATGAAGAAAAAAAGAAAGAACAAATGTGACTACTAGAAATGTGTTCCACTGTGAGTTTAGGTCAAAGAATATGTGCATTTACTTACATGCGTCAAGAATTGAAATGGAGAAAAGAAGAAAGAACATATGTGGCTTCTAGAAATATGGTTCGCGGTGAGTTTAGGTCGAAGAACGGAAAGCAAAATGAAAGTGCCTAAAAAGTTTTCCAATCCTAAGAAAAATTGAATATAAAGCAGTAATTAGTTGGGACTTATACTTATGCATTCCTATTAGAATTTTCTTTTGTGATTTTGAAATTAAAGACCAAATATATTCACTCCATATTTTATAAGTGCACAACATGATATTCGAAGAATTTTAATAATAAAGATTTTGATAGGAATGAATAATGAATAATTTGTGAAAACATTCCGGTCTACACCTAACATTTCAATTTAACTATGAGCACTAATTATGGAACACACAATTAATTGTTTACATTTAATTTTTAACTATATCTAATTATCTAATAAGATAAAGCAATTAAAAATAAACAAATGAAGTGTTGGAATTAATCAAATCACAATAAGCACTGGGATCTTAAATTCTCCATTGATAACCTACTTTAATCTCCAATTACCTA
>NW_019253176.1:0-951 GCF_002742605.1 Olea europaea var. sylvestris
GATTGGTTGATCGGAAACAAAAACCACACCGGGGCAATTTCGTCATTTTTCTCGACAGTGTCAGAATGGGCTCAAATTTGACCCGTCGATCGGAAACAAAAATTGCGCCGGGGGCAATTTCGTCATTTTTCTCGACTACGTCGGAATGGGCTCAAATTTGACAGGTTTATCAGGAACAAAAATCGGGTCGGTGGCAATTTCGTCATTTTTCACGACTGTGTCGGAATGGACTAAAATTTGACTAGTTGATAAGAAACAAAAATTGCGCCGGGTGTAATTTCGTCATTTTTCTTGACTGTGTCGGAATTGGCTGAAATTTGACAGGTTGATCGGAAACAAAAAATCGCTCCGGGGGCGATTTCATCATTTTCCACGACTGTGTAGGAATGGGCTAAAATTTGACAGGTTGATCGTAAACAAAAAACCGCGACGGGGGCAATTTCGTCATTTTTCTCGACTGTGTCGGAATGGGCTCAAATTTGGCCGGTTGATCGGAAACAAAAATCGCGCCGGGGGCGATTTCATCATTTTTCTCGACTGTGTCGGAATGGGCTCAAATTTGGCCGGTTGATCGGAAACAAAAATCGCCCCGTGGGCGATTTCGTCATTTTTCTCGACTGCGTCGGAATGGGCTAAAATTTGACAGGTTTATCGGGAAAAAATCGCGCAGGGGGCAATTTCGTCATTTTTCGCGACTGTGTCGGAATGGGCTCAAATTTGACTTGCTGATAGGAAACAAAAATCTCGACGGGGGCGATTTCGTCATTTTTCCCGACTGTGTCGGAATGGCCTCAAATTTGGCCGGTTGATCGGAAACAAAAATCGCCCCGTGGGCAATTTAGTCATTTTTCTCGACTGCGTCGGAATGGGCTAAAATTTGACAGGTTTATCGGGAACAAAAATCGCGCAGGGGGCAATTTCGTCATTTTTCGCGACTGTGTCGGAATGGGC
>NW_019253176.1:1076-1224 GCF_002742605.1 Olea europaea var. sylvestris
CTGGTTGATCGGAAACAAAAATCGCGTCGGGGGCAATTTCGTCATTTTTCTCGACTGTGTCAGATTGGGCTCAAATTTCGCGCCGGGGCAATTTCGTAATTTTTCGCGACTGTGTCGGAATTGGCTTAAATTTGACTGGTTGATCGGA
>NW_019253177.1:0-1224 GCF_002742605.1 Olea europaea var. sylvestris
CAAAAAGTACTTATGGGCCCAAAACGGACACCGTGTGCAAAAGCTACGCTCAATTCTTCGTACGCCGACTATCCAAGCCTCCCGAACAAAAAATTGCTCATTCTTTCGAAAAATGGCCTAAATCCCTCATACATCATGACGAAGCGGTGAGTTCAATCCAAAACGGTCGCTACATTTCCAAAAAGTACTTATGGGCCCAAAACGGACACCGTGTGCAAAGGTTACGGTCAATTCTTCGTACGCCGACTATCCAAGCCTTCCAAACGTAAAATTGGTCATTCTTTCAAAAAATTGCTGAAATCCCTCATAGGTCATGACGAAGTTGTGAGTTCGATCCGAAAGGGTCGCTACATTTCCAAAAAGTACTTATGGGCCCAAAACGGACACCGTGTGCAAAAGTTACGCTCAATTCTTCGTACCTCGACTATCCAAGCCTTCCAAATATAAAAGTGCTAATTCTTTCGAAAAATGGCTGAAATCCCTCATACATCACGACGAAGCGGTGAGTTCAATCCGAAACGGTCGCTACATTTTCAAAAAGTACTTATGGGCCCAAAATGGACAACGTGTGCAAAAGGTACGCTCATCTCTTCGTACGCCGACTATCCAAACCTTCCAAAAATAAAATTGCTCATTCTTTCGAAAAATGGCTGAAATCCCTCTTAGGTCACGATGAAGCGGTGAGTTCAATCCAAAACGGTCGCTACATTTCCAAAATGTACTTATGGGCCCAAAACGGACACCGTGTGCAAAAGTTACGCTCAATTCTTCGTACGCCGACTGTCCAAGCCTTCCAAACATAAATTTACTCATTCTTTCGAAAAATGGCCGAAATCCCTCATAGGTCACGACGAAACGGTGAGCTCAATCCGAAAGGGTCGCTACATTTCCAAAAAGTACTTATGGGCCCAAAACGGACACCTTGTGCCAAAGCTACGCTAAATTCTTCGCACGCCGACTATCCAAGCCTTCCAAACATAAAATTGCTCATTCCGAAATCCCTCATAGGTCATGACGAAGTTGTGAGTTCAATCCGAAAGGGTAGCTACATTTCCAAAAAGTACTAATGGGCCCGAAACGGACAACGTGTGCCAAAGCTACGCTCAATTCTTCGTACACCGGCTATCCAAGCCTTCCAAATAAAAAATTGCTCATTCTTTCGAAAAATGGCCGAAATCCCTCATAGGTCACGACGAAGTCGTGAGTTCAATCCGAAAGGGTCGC
>NW_019253178.1:0-1224 GCF_002742605.1 Olea europaea var. sylvestris
TCAAAACATTTTCGAATTCCGATTACACACCGTGGATAACAAACTTTTCTCTTGCAATCTTCGAAGTAGTGATCGAAGCTTCTACAACTGTGACAAACACCGAAATTCCTCCCTCTCATCCCTACATGGCAAATAATATTTAGAGGAGTTGGAAATTGAGCAGTTTATACCACCAAATTCCAGTCAAAATTGAAAACCCAATGAAAAATATAATGAATAGGTAAGGAAAGCAATAATTAAAAACTTAAGTGGACAATGTCACTTAACATTTGCTAGCAGTTAACCTAACTCTATCTAGCTTAATTATGAACACAAATGTTGACTGCAGCATGAAGCAGTACTGCTTTTATTTAATTCGAAACTGGAGTAGAATTTGAACTCTTTCAACTTCTTTTTCTCTTTCTGAAGCTTGTTAAAGTCTTTCATTACAATTTCTTCATGGTTATTGGATGATATGCACTGAAAATTCGACTTTCTACTTTATAGTTCTAGCAATTGCAAGATTATAAGTTAGCATAAATATGTGAGAATCAAGTTTTCATTTACACAATTTACAACATTAAATTACGAAAAATAAGTGAAGGACAATAAAATCCAACAGAACATTACAAAACTGTAAAATGGGGGAAGACGGTAATTTTGAATTTCTTGTTATTCTTGTATGCTCTCTATCTTCTTTTTCAAATAACATTACGACTATAAAAAAACCCAAAACACTTACCGTTCAACAAATGTGCAGAGGATGGGTAAGAGATAAGGTTTGAAGACGTCTCCTTTTGTTGGAACGGTTAAACAATGGCAGTTGGAGATTTACGACCGCGAAAAAATGGGTAGGAGATAAGGGTTTCTTGAAAAGCTTGGGCTTCTTCGTGGTTTAGTAGAACGAATTTGCCGGAGACGTGACAACCTAGCCGGCGGCGAACTCTTGGGGTTTCTTTCTCCGTTTGGCGGGTTTGTGGGGGGGGAGGGGGAGAATGAGTGTTAGATTGGTGAAAGGGGGTTAAATGGGACAGGAAAGTTGGTCTGACTTTTCTAATTTCTTTTTCTTCTTTTTTTATGTTGCCAACTCATCTGGACATTTTCTGCGAGCCAAAATCTGTACACCCAGCAGAATTGTTGAGAGGTTGACAGGCTGCAAACAGTCAAAAATTCAAAAAGTTCAAAAATTGAGCAGCTTTTATTTCATATGCAGCAAAACTGGAAAATGAAAATCCCCTCCCGTAA
>NW_019253179.1:0-1224 GCF_002742605.1 Olea europaea var. sylvestris
ATGGATGCTCGCAAGGTCATTGAGCGTGAAATGGAAAGATTTAAGATATGCGAAAAGGAAACTAAGACGAAAGCATTCTCAAAGGAAGGCCTTGGCCAGCAACCTAAAGCGGTAGGGATTGCACTGCTATTTCGCTGTTTTTGACAGTTTCCTCTTTCTATGTTTGCGTTTACGGATTTCCTCTGTTTTAGACGATTTTGGATTTTTGTGAATTAAGACGTTGGAGGAGCAATAATTTAATGTGCAAGTTTAGTTAGGCAATAATTAACTAAAACTGTGGGCATTATGCTATCTTTTTGCTGTTTTGACAGTTCCCACGTTCTATAATCTCGCCATTATGGATTTCCTCTGTTTTTGTAGATTTTGGAGTTTTGTGAATTAAACCCGTTAGAAAAGCAATATTTGATATATAAGTGATACTTTCGGCTATTACATGCCACTAGATGTGTTATTTGCAGTCATGGCAATATTAGTGCTGTTGATAATCTACGAAGATATTACATTGCTCACATCACTATGGTGAATGTAGAAATTAGAAGTTTTCTTGTTCTATACTGTTTACCTTCTTCTTCTTCTTCACTTTTTTCCTTTTTTTTTTTTTTCTTTTTTTTCCCCTTTTTTTTTTTTTTTTGGCAGTTTATTTAAGTACTTGCGAGATAAATTTTGGCATCTCTTCTTGTTCTAATATTAGTTAGCATGCATATTAATTTTTCCTTGTGTCTAGGATCCAAGGGAAAAGGCTAAATCAGAGACAAGAGATTGGTTGAACAATGTGGTATGAACCTGGGACTCTGCTTACAGTTTCTTTTTATTGAGTTGCTAGAGATATTAGCATAAGTAAGCGGGGAGCAAATAATTCCATGAGGGATTATTCATCTGGAGTCCCTGTGTAGTGTGTGAAAGTATTTCACTTGCTATTTTCTGTTTGCATCCTTTTTGTTTTCCTCTTTGCTTTTTGGTGATTCTAAGTTATCTGTCAATCTAATTAAGTAGTTGCTTGATAATCACTACCTTTTATGGCTTGATTTCTAGAATTGAAGCTGAGCAGGGAAATATAATCGGTCCTACTTTTGTTCCCTATGCTTACCATAGCATTTATCGTTTGATTGACATATCTAATTCAGCTTATGGGTATCATTTAAGTCTCAGTTGCTAGAATTTCTCTGTTTAACTATGTACATATTTGCTAGCATCTCATATTATATATATTTTTAGTAATTTATA
>NW_019253180.1:0-1224 GCF_002742605.1 Olea europaea var. sylvestris
CGTTGTTTGACACATGCATTTCTTATCGATTGAACTTTGTAATTTGCATACTGATTTTTGACTTGTTATTTGACACTTACATTTTTGTCAAATGTCAATTGGACAGGAAAATAGTTTGAAATTTAAACTGTCCAATAGGGTAATGTCACGTTGCAAAGCGTAAACTAAAGTGTACACCATAGTGTACACGTTGCATAGTTCTTATCGATTGAACTTCACTATTTGTACACTGATTTTTGACATATTGTAGGACACTTGCATTGTTGTCAAGCGTCAATTGGATAAGAAAATTGTTTGAAATATAAACCGTCCAACAGGGAAATGTCACATGACAAAGTTTATAATAAAATGTACACCATAGTGTACATGTAGCATGGTCCGTATCGATTGAACTTTGCTATTTGTACACTGATTTTTGACACATTGTAGGACACTTGCATTGTTGTCAAGCGTCAATTGGATAAGAAAATTGTTTGAAATATAAACCGTCCAACAGGGTAATGTCACATAACAAAGTTTAAACTAAAGTGTACACCATAGTGTACATGTAGCATGGTCCGTATCGATTGAACTTTGCTATTTGTACACTAATTTTTGACACGTTGTTTGATACTAGCATTGTTGTCAAGTGTCAATTCGATGGGAAAACTGTGACACCTCGAACTTACGCTTCGAGGGTCACGTACTAAACATAATAGCTTCTGCCTTTGGTACATGTAAATACTCTTAAATAGAAGTGTTACATGTGAAAAACTTATTTTCAACTTGGTAAAATAATTCTTATAAAATTTGATGGCCGATAGAAGTGCATGTCAACAAGGAATTATGCTTCACATACACGGCCTCGGCACTGTCAAGATTAGTTGAGGCAGCAAGTTCGACAATTTTTATAAAATTCATCCCAACTCCGTTTTACATGAAATTTGTGGCATTAGAAAGATAATTTCCGGTAGTTTTCTAGGTTAAAATATGGAAATTTTCCAAGATCATATGATATAGTCGTTTTACTGAAAACAGTGAAGTATTACACAGGAGATCCAGATTGACCTTTGGACGTTAAAACCTTTATAACTCAAGCCATAGATATCCAAATTGAGTGATTCCTTCGGCCATTTTAGAAAACTCAAAGAGGAAAAAAAACATATATTTATAATTTCAAATGTACGTTTATAGAGTTAGAAACATCATTTTGAAATTGACTCCAGAAACTGTCCCGTTTCTGCC
>NW_019253181.1:0-1224 GCF_002742605.1 Olea europaea var. sylvestris
CTCGACTGTGTCGGAATGGGCTCAAATTTGACAGGTTGATCGGGAACAAAAATCGCGCCGTGTGTAATTTCGTCATTTTTTGCCACTGTGTCGGAATGGACTGAAATTTGACTTGTTGATCGGAAACAAAAATCGCGCCGGGGGCAATTTCGTCATTTTTTCTCGACTGTCTCGGAATTGGATGAAATTTGGCAGTTTGATATGAAACAAAAATCGCGCAGGGTGTAATTTCGTCATTTCTCACGGCTGTGTCTGAATTGGTTAAAATTTGACTGGTTGACCGGAAACAAAAATCGCGCCGGGGGCAATTTCGTCATTTTTCTCGACTGTATCGGAATGGGCTCAAATTTGACAGGTTTATCGGAAACAAAAATCGCGCCGGTGAAATTTCATCATTTTTTGCGACTGTGTCAGAATTGGCTGAAATTTGACCTGTTGATCGGAAACAAAAATCGCCCCGGGGGCAATTTCGTCATTTTTCTCGACTGTGTCGGAATTGGCTGAAATTTGGCAGTTTGATCAGAAATAAAAATCGCGCCGGGGTCAATTTCGTCATTTTTCTCGACTGTGTCGGAATGGGCTCAAATTTGACAGATTGATCGGAAACAAAAACCGCGTCGGGGAAATTTCGTCATTTTTCGCGACTGTGTCGAAATCGGCCGAAATTTGACTTGTTGATCGGAAACAAAAACCGCGCCGGGGGCAATTTCGTCATTTTTCTCGACTATCTCGGAATCGACTGAAATTTGGTAGTTTGATCGGAAATAAAAATCGCACTGTGGACAATTTCGTCATTTTTCTCGACTGCGTCGGAATGGGCTCAAATTTGACAGGTTTATCGAGAATAAAAATCGCGCCTGGGCAATTTCATCATTTTTTGCGACTGTGTCAGAATTGGCTGAAATTTGACTTGTTGATCGGAAACAAAAATCGCCCCAGGGGCATTTTCGTCATTTTTCTCGACTGTGTCGGAATGGGCTCAAATTTGACAGGTTGATCGGAAACAAATATCGCGCCGGGGGCAATTTCGTCATTTTTCGCGACTGTGTCGGAATGGGCTCAAATTTGACCGGTTGATCAGGAACAAAAATCGCGCCGGGTGTAATTTCGTCATTTTTCGCGACTACGTCGAAATTGGCTTAAATTTGACCGGTTGATCGGAAACAAGAAACGCGCCGTGAGCAATTTCGTCATTTTTCTCGACTGTGTCGGAATGGGCTCAAA
>NW_019253182.1:0-1224 GCF_002742605.1 Olea europaea var. sylvestris
ACTCAAAAAAATAAAAATTCGAGAAGCTACCAATAAAACTTGACTCCCCTGCATCAAGCCTGAGCGCTGCTGATTACAAAAAAATTTGAGTGCATTAGAAATTTTTTCCTTATTTCATTGTTCTTGAGCAAGAGGGTCGATTTCAAAGATACATAAGCAGGTACATTTTGTTTCTACGAGATGATATCTCTTAAACATTTCCCTTTTTAGGACAGTCAAAAAGAGAAACTAAAGAAATTTCTAATAGAATAATGTAAAATAAGAAATTAAATACTGAATTCTATCAACCAAATAATCAGAACTTTACCAGTCAAGCATCGCTGAAGATAATCCTATTGTGTCTTCACACCTAACCATGTCAAAAAACGAAAGAATTATTTTAAAAAAAATAAAAAATTAATTAATTAATTAATTAGATTAAATTATGTCAAAATCACCTATAAAAAACTACAACGGTAGAACCACCATTTTCGCTGTTTGCAAAGATAAACCTTAACAATTTCTAAAAACAAACGAAATCCATCTTCAAAAGGTAAATCCAAGCAGGCGCAGATGCAATAGACAATCAAGATCCGCAAATATATTTGTATTCCGACAAATTCATCAAGCACAAACCTTGTCGGGTGCAATTTGCAAAGAATCATTGGTGAGTAACTGATTTTGGTTATGACTGTTACACACAAATCCTTCGTCTGATCCCATAAATTTGAGCCGTCTTCAGACTGATATTCAAGAAGATTAAAGGTCATTACAGTCAAAGAAACACTCATTTTTCTTAATTCTTTATTTCACTTTCCGTGTATTATGTAGAAAAACGCATGTACTGCAGAAGAAACTAACGAAATATGAAGTGCAACTTCGCTGTTTGCAAAGCTCGGAATTCGAAGGTAAGTCAAAAAGCCAAGTAAAAATGCTGGGAGACACAGAATAAACGGAATCGAATCAAAATGGGTAAATGGCGAAAAATTCTGTCATGTCTGTTCATGCCTCTCTCTCATTATACAAACTTTCAGAGTTCCATGAGTTTGAAAAAATTTGTAATAAAAGTGTTTGGTTGAAAAGTTGATAATGGTTATCCAACTGAAAGTTAAAATTGGATTTAATCAATTGAATAGTTGATAAAATTTCAATTTTCATCAAACAAGCACCAATTTGAAATAGAAAAAATTGAACTACAAATTATTCAACTATAATTCTATTTCTCGATAGACGCCAAATTCAATA
>NW_019253183.1:0-171 GCF_002742605.1 Olea europaea var. sylvestris
ATCGGGAACAAAAATTGCGACGGGGGCAATTTCGTCATTTTTCTCGACGATGTTGGAAAGGGCTGAAATTTAACGGGTTGATCTGAAACAAAAATCGCCCCGGGGGCAATTTCGTCATTTTTCGCGACTGTGTCGGAATTGGCTGAAATTTGGCAGTTTGACCTGAAATAA
>NW_019253183.1:444-544 GCF_002742605.1 Olea europaea var. sylvestris
CATAGGAAACAAAAACCGCGTCGGGGGCAATTTCTTCATTTTTCTCGACTGTGTCGGAATGGGCTCAAATTTGACAGGTTGATCGGAAACAAAAATCGCG
>NW_019253183.1:1118-1224 GCF_002742605.1 Olea europaea var. sylvestris
ATGAAATAAAAATCGCGCCGGGCGCTATTTCGTCATTTTTCTCGACTGTGTCGGAATGGGCTCAAATTTGACAGGTTGATCGGAAACAAAAATCACGCCGGGGGCA
>NW_019253184.1:0-1239 GCF_002742605.1 Olea europaea var. sylvestris
GACGATTAGATACAAACCATGCTATGGCAACCCAATCCCATCAAGAAAATCAGATGCTATCCCTGTTACGACAACCTCAAATCATCGTTTATCCATAGGTTTTATCAAGAACCAGACGAAGGCTTAAGCTATCACTATTTGTGGCTGCTTGTTGACACAAATCACAAATTTTTACGATCCTACAAAATCTCAATTTCTTGTTGAATCTCTAATTGCATCAGTTAAATTCTAGGTATTTTAACTCTGATTAATCCATTCGTATTAACTTTTGATGTAATCATATGAGCCCAAACAGTACAAGAATGACAATCCCCCTATTGATGTGCTGCTGCCCTCAACCGACCTGATCGTTCAATCCGGTTGTCCTTACTAATAACAGATCCAGACCCCATACATTGATTTGAGATATTGATAAGATCAATACCAGTCCATTCAATGCTAAGCATATCTTGAATGAACTTGTTACATTTCGTCAGCAAAATTTGGTGATGTTTTAGCTTGCAGAAATGACGTTTGCTACTCTTTGTTTTCTAATTCGGAGAAATTGTACCATACTATCACATCATATTGGTTCTATCTTCTTCCCTTTCAATGGATTTGACAATGAGCTGTTATTAACCAATGCAGCATATGTTCTTAATCGAAATCTCTCTCTTGTAAGTCGGGCTATATGGCTCTCAGGGCCTGCTGGCATGGTATCGGATATATGTTTTTGAAACTAAACTTCATGCAGATTGTAATTTTATTTCAAACATTTTTATAGAATTTTATTTGTAAATTCTTACATGGAAAGGCTCTGGCACATCATTTTGGATGGTAGTTGATACTGTTGGACATAGCTGACTTTTCACTTGAAGTCATAATGTTGACTGGAAATCTCTCTTCATGCTATTTCTGGCACATTTTATATTGGTATATTATCCTGTTTATTCATAAGGGGTGGATCGTACAAAGATTCAAACCAAGGATAGCAGTGCTAAAAATGAAGCTGTAAGTTAATCTATTCCCAAAAATTATTCATAAATACTACGGAGCAGTGATGAATTCAGGATTTTGAGTGAGCACGGGATGCCGTTGATCTTTGACTGTCGGTCATAATAAAATATTAAAAATTAAATATAATAATTATTTTGCTAAACATAAACATATATAATTTTGGTATAAACATTAACAATATTCACCAAATGACATAGTGGCCCAAGTTTTGTATAATTCAAAGGAAGAGCATATGTTCGAATC
>NW_019253184.1:4354-9175 GCF_002742605.1 Olea europaea var. sylvestris
CAAGGTTTGCTGCTTTACAATATATGGAAATCTATTGCATTTTATTTTGTGATGATTTTTGGCAATATTTTAGTCCATGAGAGCGTAACTTCTAGACGCATGGAGGAATATGTTGTGTAGTTTCTAGGATAGATTATATTTTCTCCTGGTATGATTTTTTGACAATATTTTGTGATGATTTTTGGCAATATTTCATTTGTTAACCAAAATAATTGAAGAAAAATATTTTCATTTTAGAGCTATACCATGTGTGAACTAGCAATAATGGAATGATGGGAAATAGGAAATGGAGTGAATGAGTAATCATAAATGTTTAAAAATACGAAAAGAAGCTGGTGTATGGTGATGTTTTTTAACTAGTCTCAAGTTCTCTTATTGCTAAATTCAAGCTTTATTCTCTATATTTTTCTTTTACAGTAAATTCTGAGCCAAAGCGTTTGTCCCCTTCAATTTTATGTAACTTCTAGACGCATGGAGGAATATGTTGTGTAGTTTCTAGGATAGATTATATTTTCTCCTGGTATGATTTTTTGAGATGATTTTTTGACAATATTTTGTGATGATTTTTGGCAATATTTCATTTGTTAACCAAAATAATTGAAGAAAAATATTTTCATTTTAGAGCTATACCATGTGTGAACTAGCAATAATGGAATGATGGGAAATAGGAAATGGAGTGAATGAGTAATCATAAATGTTTAAAAATACGAAAAGAAGCTGGTGTATGGTGATGTTTTTTAACTAGTCTCAAGTTCTCTTATTGCTAAATTCAAGCTTTATTCTCTATATTTTTCTTTTACAGTAAATTCTGAGCCAAAGCGTTTGTCCCCTTCAATTTTATGGACGTGAGCAATTGTTATGTGAATTTGTTGTGAATAGAAGTATGCAGCTTTATATCTTACCTATTTATCTTGTTACCGTAGCCTGAACTAAAGGAGAAATTGGCGAGGATGTATGAGGTTAAAGATCCCAATGCTATCTTTGTGTTCAAATTCAGGACCCACTTTGGTGGAGGCAAATCTACTGGTTTCGGCTTGATCTATGATTCTGTGGAGAATGCTAAGAAATATGAGCCAAAGTATAGACTCATCAGGGTAATTTGTCACCCTATTCAACTATTAATGTAATCTTCTATGAAACATATGAAATGCCTTTTGCAATTTACCTATTGATAGTGAGAACCAAATTGTTAGCAGTTCTTGGCTTGTCTTTTTTATGACGAAGCTTTTCCTTAACTAGGACTGTGGGGGACTGAAATATGTATACGTGCTTATTTTGTTTTAGTGTCTCGGTCTTCTATTGTTGAGATGGTCAATAACAAGTCACTAAATTGAGCTTCATGACAGTATAGAATCATTTTGTTTAATAGGTTCCTCTGTAAGTTGTAATACCATGTTTATGTTGCCTGGGCAGTTGTTTTTACTGCACATCATTTAGTAGATAGACATGAAACATGTGCCTTCACCCAAACTTGTAGCTCTTTTAAAAGTCTTAATCTAGTAAGTGTTTACTGCCTTCTCCCAACTCATAGCTCTTTTATTAGTGTGTTAACTCGATAATATTTTTTTCCTTACGTATGTGTAGAAAAAGCAAAAATTTCCCGTTAGTGAAATATTTTTATATTGCCCCCAATTTCTGGGTCTGTGTTCTATGATGGTTGATTTACTTGTCTCTAAAATCTTAAAATATATAACCTTTGTATGCAGAATGGTCTTAATACCAAGGTTGAGAAGTCTAGGAAGCAGCTGAAGGAGAGGAAGAATAGGGCTAAGAAGATCCGTGGAGTAAAGAAGGTAGAGTATGCCATGTCGCTCTGAGAGATTCTGCAAATTATGTTGTGAAACTGAAAACACATGCAAGGGTTCTTCACACTATTTGGTCTAAGTTGAAGTTATAAATTCATTGAAAATACCTTAAAGCTAACTTGTTCATGAAGAACTTGTGTGTTAAGAAAAAAGTAGCTTTTCAAGCACTTGAAGAAAAATAGATTGGAAGACATTGCCGTGTCTTAATATAACCTTTATGGCAATTTTGATCACATGATATTCTTAAGTCATCTGCTTTTGTTATGCATACAAAGGCTGGAGATGCGGCCAAGGCTGGGAAGAAGAAATAAGTTTCTAGGATTTTGTGCATTCCTGGTGTATGAATTACACGGGAAGAGCACTGTCTTTGCTGTGGAGTTTCTGTATCATCGGCTATTCTTGTTGTACCTTAGTCTAATTTGAAAATTTCTCAAGGTTGAATTGTTAAAAATATTGTGGGATGTTTCTGTCAGATTCTAATGAAGTCTTATCTCAATTACATATCTTACACGAGTTGATGAATTTAGCTTTGCATTGTTAATCTCTTTTGTTTACAAGTTGAATGTGGTTAGAGCTTTGATGTACCAGATGTAAATAATCTCTTTGTAGTCAAATTGAAGGTGGTAATTCTTGGGGCTAGACATGGTTCGGTCATCAGTTCTAACGAGAATTGAACCGAACCAGAAATTTTTGAATATTTAGTAAGTGAAGTCATTGAGTCCAAATTTAATTATGGAACGGTTCGGGTTCGGTTTCATTTGGTTCTTAGGTTCCGTATTATAATTTAATTTTTTAATATTTATAAAGTTAGATTAATTCAATTAATGATATGTTCAATTTTAGCTCTTACATAATGACGTAATCCAATCTTATGGATCTTTTATGTTTCTCTTTGCTAAGTTCTTCATAGATTTGATTGATAAAATCACAGGATGAGGAAGATAGCGAGTTCAAAATAATTTAGAGAGACGTCAAGCTTTAATTCGATTTCTCGAGAACGGCAGAAACGATACTGCGATAGTATAACAATTTTGGATAAAACTTAGGTCAATTTAATTAAGTTAGCTTTTGACTGAAAATTAGAAATAAGAAAATTATAATTTTTTGGTTTGAACTAAATTAACCAATTAACAAATTTATTTAGAAAAATTGAATTAATTAAAAAATTATGGAGATTCGATTGTTATTCGATTTTTAATATAGAACCGAGAACTTAACCAAATTCATCGATTCTTAATTTAGATACTCGTTTGGGTATTTAACTTAAGAAAAATCTTTCGATTCGAGAGTTTTGTTCAGTTCTAATAATGCTACGAGTAACCTAATCGAAAAACTTGAACTTGTATTTGTATCATTAATCTCCGTTGACTTTAATGGATGTCAATGTAAATGGCCTGTTATAAGTAACCCGTTGAGATGGTTATGTTCTAAAGCTCTTCTTTCAAGTCTATTCTGTTTAGGTTTTTAAGGTGCCTGTACTGTAAACGAGAGGTCTAAATCTAGAAAATGAAGTGGAAAAGTGATGTAATTCTAATTGCGCGTGTTTTAAACTTTAGGGAGAATTAGAGTTGGCCTCCCCAACCTTTTGGTAGTAATGGCAAAAAAACTCGTCCTGCTCCATCTCGATGGGACCCCCTCTTAAACGAATTGGCAGGAAAGGGCGGGAGGATGCCCCGTCCCATGAAGGAAAAAGTTTAAAAAAAGATTAAAATTAATTTTATTTCTAGACAATTTACCCGTTAAAAACTCATTTTGAACTAGTATTTTTTTATCTAATAATAACATAACTTGAAACTTTGAAAAAAAAATAAAAATAGGGCAATAAGTTGCCCCTTCCCTATTGGCCCACCCGCCGCCCCTCGGGGCGGGGTTTGGGCGAGATGGGGGTGAGGGCGTTCCGCCCCGAACACGCCCCGTTGCCATCTCTACCTTTTGGGTAGTGTGGACAAATAAAATATATGTGTTCATGAACATTAAAATTGACATTCATTGAAAATTTAAATAACATTTAAATCGAAAAATTTTCATATGAATAATATTGGTTTTGAATCCCAACCGTTTGGGAACAAACTATAAAAGAGGAACGTACTCGAATAGAAAGACCAATATTTAGATTAATCATTGACAAGACCAAAATAAAAGGATGAGATAGCAATTAATAAATAGTTCCAAATTAACTGATAAACAGATGGAACTAACAACTGCCGTAACAAACCTAAATTAGATGTGAAAAGAGTCACCCACAGAAAACTTATTTACAAAAGAAGACTAAGTTAGTCGTAGGCTCGTAGCTCGCAACGCCAACTCTTGCTTTTGTTTCTTCTCCCCTCTTGACATGCACTTACATATTTCTTTTTCAAGTTGTGACGGCATAATAAAATGTCAAAGACATTGCTTTGGGTGCATACAACATTCATCGGTAACCACAATTAAGATCACGACGGTCGAGCTTCCCCTTGCAAGATATGATTATAAACATCTCATTCTAATTCAATGCACTTTGAATCATGTAGGAAGGTCTCATATCACACAGTCATGCGAAAAAAATGGCTGAATGCAAATATGATAAAAAGTTTAACACATCTCATTCTTATTCATTTTTCAATAAAAAAAATGAAAAATCAATAGATCGTTGGGATCTTTTATCTTGGTTGGAGGAGAGATTACCAATCATCTAGTATTCCCTGATGCTTGGCGTCAATGTTGTTATTATTTTTTATTTTTTTATTTTTTTTATTTGAGATAAATAAAAAATAAAAAGAAAGAAAGAAGGAAGGAAAACTATGCCTTCGCCATATGCATATTAACTAATAATAGCATGGGACTTCATTTTGACATGTAAAATTTTTGTATTGTTTCAAAAGATTTGATTTTTTCACTGCCACCAACCGTCGAAGCGTCATCTACAAATACTGTATTATAGTTGTTTGATTTTTCACATTTTTCTCCATTCCTGCTATTCTGCCCAAGAGAAGAGTTACATGGCATAAAACCCTTAAAAAAAAAAAAAAAAAAA
>NW_019253184.1:13776-33521 GCF_002742605.1 Olea europaea var. sylvestris
AAACCCATCGGAATTCAATGTTCGATCAATCTCACTGCAGGCTCCCCCAACCTTGCTGATTTAGAAGTCTCATTTGAAGACACCCAACTTAAAATCTATCAGGAAAGAGTGAACTTTTGTCTGCATTTAACAAAAATCTCTCTGTTAGTGTTATTTGTGTCAATCTTGTAAAAATAAGTACTACATTGAGATAAGCCCATTATTGTTTTGGTTCGGCCCATAAGAGCCTAAAATTTATAAAAGAAGTCTGTTATTTCTAAACTTGGGGCTAAAGACAAATCGCCGTTGAAGTAGACGAACAGCCTGTCATTGACACTGCTGAGTAACTGAGGCAGCGGCGGCACTAGGCGTAAATCTCTTCATCCAACACCGTAGTTTTATATCGGCGCCTCTCTCTGCTTGCATTTTTTACTCTAAGCTTCATTATTGTAATTGAACGACTTAGGGTTGTTTTGACTTTAAAGGGAAATGGCGGAGAAGGCAGTGACTATCAGAACTAGGAAGTTTATGACCGATCGACTCCTCTCCAGGTAACAGTTTGTAAGGACTGGATAATTGTATTTATTTGAATTATAGTATTTTTGTTGGTTTTATTCACTTTGTACACTTCTCCTTCAATTAATATCTGTTATTTATGGGTTTATTTGGTAGATCATCGATGTGCTACATCCAGGGCGACCCAATGTTTCCAAGGTTTGCTGCTTTACAATATATGGAAATCTATTGCATTTTATTTTGTGATGATTTTTGGCAATATTTTAGTCCATGAGAGCGTAACTTCTAGACGCATGGAGGAATATGTTGTGTAGTTTCTAGGATAGATTATATTTTCTCCTGGTATGATTTTTTGACAATATTTTGTGATGATTTTTGGCAATATTTTAGTCCATGAGAGTGTAACTTCTAGACGCATGGAGGAATATGTTGTGTAGTTTCTAGGATAGATTATATTTTCTCCTGGTATGATTTTTTGAGATGATTTTTTGACAATATTTTGTGATGATTTTTGGCAATATTTCATTTGTTAACCAAAATAATTGAAGAAAAATATTTTCATTTTAGAGCTATACCATGTGTGAACTAGCAATAATGGAATGATGGGAAATAGGAAATGGAGTGAATGAGTAATCATAAATGTTTAAAAATACGAAAAGAAGCTGGTGTATGGTGATGTTTTTTAACTAGTCTCAAGTTCTCTTATTGCTAAATTCAAGCTTTATTCTCTATATTTTTCTTTTACAGTAAATTCTGAGCCAAAGCGTTTGTCCCCTTCAATTTTATGGACGTGAGCAATTGTTATGTGAATTTGTTGTGAATAGAAGTATGCAGCTTTATATCTTACCTATTTATCTTGTTACCGTAGCCTGAACTAAAGGAGAAATTGGCGAGGATGTATGAGGTTAAAGATCCCAATGCTATCTTTGTGTTCAAATTCAGGACCCACTTTGGTGGAGGCAAATCTACTGGTTTCGGCTTGATCTATGATTCTGTGGAGAATGCTAAGAAATATGAGCCAAAGTATAGACTCATCAGGGTAATTTGTCACCCTATTCAACTATTAATGTAATCTTCTATGAAACATATGAAATGCCTTTTGCAATTTACCTATTGATAGTGAGAACCAAATTGTTAGCAGTTCTTCGCTTGTCTTTTTTATGACGAAGCTTTTGCTTAACTAGGACTGTGGGGGTCTCTGAAATATGTATACTTGCTTATTTTGTTTTAGTGTCTCGGTCTTCTATTGTTGAGATGGTCAATAACAAGTCACTAAATTGAGCTTCATGACAGTATAGAATCATTTTGTTTAATAGGTTCCTCTGTAAGTTGTAATACCATGTTTACATCGCCTGGGCAGTTGTTCCTACTGCACATCATGTAGTAGATAGACACGAAACATGTGTCTTCACCCAAAATCGTAGCTCTTTTAAAAGTCAAAATCTAGTTAGTTTTTATTGCCTTCTCCCAACTCATAGCTCTTTTATTAGTGTGTTAACTCTATAATATTTTTTTCCCTTACGTATTTGTAGAAAAGGCAAAAATTTCCAGTTAGTGAAATATTTTTTATATTGCCTCCAATAACTTGGTCATTCTGGGTCTGTGTTCTATGATGGTTGATTTACTTGTCTCTAAAATCTTAAAATATCATAACCTTTGTATGCAGAATGGTCTTGATACGAAGGTTGAGAAGTCTAGGAAGCAGCTGAAGGAGAGGAAGAATAGGGCTAAGAAGATCCGTGGAGTAAAGAAGGAGTATGTCATGTCGCTCTGAGAGATTCTGCAAATTATGTTTGTGAAACTGAAAACACATGCAAGGGTTCTTCACACTATTTGGTCTAAGTTGAAGTTATAAATTCCTTGAAAATACCTTAAAGCTAACTTGTTCATGAAGAACTTGTGTGTTAAGAAAAAAAGCGGATAGGTAGCTTTTCAAGCACTTGAAGAAAATAGATTGGAAGACATTGCCGTGTCTTAATATAACCTTTATGACAATTTTGATCGCATGATATTCTTATGTCATCTGCTTTTGTTGTGCAGACGAAGGCTGGAGATGCGGCCAAGGCTGGGAAGAAGAAATAAGTTTCTAGGATTTTGTGCCTTCCTGGTGTATGAATTACACGGGAAGAGCACTGTCTTTGCTGTGGAGTTTCTGTATCATCGGCTATTCTTAGTCTAATTTGAAAATTTCTCAAGGTTGAATTGTTAAAAATTTTGTGGGATGTTTCTGTCAGATTCTAATGAAGTCTTATCTCAATTACATATCTTACACGAGTTGATGAATTTAGCTTTGCATTGTTAATCTCTTTTGTTTACAAGTTGGATGTGGTTAGAGCTTTGATGTACCAGATGTAAATAATCTCTTTGTAGTCAAATTGAAGGTGGTAATTCTTGAGGCTAGACATGGTTCGGTTCTTAGTTCTAACGAGAATCGAACCGAACCCGAAATTTTCGGGTATTTAGTAAGTGGAGCCATTGAGTCCAAATTTAATTATGGAACGGTTCGGATTTCGGTTTCATTTGGTTCTTAGGTTCCATATTATAATTCAATTTTTTAATATTTATAAAGTTAGATTAATTTAATGAATGATATGTTCAATTTTAGCTCTTACACACTGACGTAGTCCAATCTTATGGATCTTTTATATTTCTTTTTGCTAAGTTCTTTATAGGTTTGATTGTTAAAATCATAGGATGAGGAAGATAGCGAGTTCAAAATAATTTAGAGAGACGTCAAGCTTTAATTCGATTTCTCTAGAATGGCAGAAACGATATTGCGGTAGTGTAACAATTTTGGATAAAACTTAGGTCAATTTAATTAAGTTAGCTTTGGATTAAAATTAGAAATAGAAAAATTATAATTTTTTGGTTTGAACTAAATTAACCAATTAACAAATTTATTTAGAAAAATAAAATTAATTAAAAAATTATGGAGATTCGATTGTTATTCGATTTTTAATATAGAACCGAGAACTTAACCAAATTCATCGGTTCTTAATTTAGATACTCATTTGGATATTTAATTAAGAAAAATCTTTCGATTCGAGAGTTTTGTTCAGCTCTAATAATACTACGAGTAACCTAATCGAAAAACTTGAACTTGTATTTGTAACATTAATCTCTGTTGACTTTAATGGATGTCAATGTAAATGGCCTGTTATAAGTAACCCGTTGAGATGGTTATGTTCTAAAGCTCTTCTTTCAAGTCTATTCTGTTTAGGTTTTTTAGGTGCCTGTACTGTAAACGAGAGGTCTAAATATAGAAAATGAAGTGGAAAAGTGATGTAATTCTAATTGCGTGTGTTTTAAACTTTAGGGAGAATTAGAGTTGGCCTCCCCAACCTTTTGGTAGTGATGGCAAACAAACTCGTCGTGCTCCATCTCCATTGGACCCCGTCTTAAACGGATTGGCAGGATAGGGCGGGAGGATGCCCTGTCCCGTGAAGGAAAAAGTTTAAAAAAAGATTAAAATTAATTTTATTTCTTGACAATTCACCCGTTAAAAACTCATTTTGAACTAGTATTTTTTTATCTAACAATAACATAAATTGAAACTTTGAAAATATAAAATAAAATAAAATAGGGCAATAAGTTGCCCCATCCCTGTTGCCCCACCAGACGCCCCTCGGGGCAGGGTTTGGGCGAGATGGGGTGAGGGTGCTCCGCCACGAACACGCCCCGTTGTCATCTCTACCTTTTGGGTAGTGTGGACAAATAAAATATATGTGTTCATGAACATTAAAATTGACATTCATTGAAAATTTAAATAACATTTAAATCGAAAAGTTTTCATATGAATAATATTGGTTTTGAATCCCAACCGTTTTGGAACAAACTATAAATAGGAACGTACTCGAATAGAAAGACCAATATTTAGATTAATCATTGACAAGACCAAAATAAAAGGATGAGATAGCAATTAATAAATAGTTCCAAATTAACTGATAAACAGATGGAACTAACAACTGCCGTAACAAACCTAAATTAGATATGAAAAGAGTCACTCACAGAAAACTTATTTACAAAAGAAGACTAAGTTAGTCGTAGGCTCGTAGCTCGCAACGCCAACTCTTGCTTTTGTTTCTTCTCCCCTCTTGACATGCACTTACATATTTCTTTTTCAAGTTGTGACGGCATAATAAAATGTCAAAGACATTGCTTTGGGCGCATACAACATTCATCGGTAACCACAATTAAGATCACGACGGTCGAGCTTCCCCTTGCAAGATATGATTATAAACATCTCATTCTAATTCAATGCACTTTGAATCATGTAGGAAGGTCTCATATCACACAGTCATGCGAAAAAAATGGCTGAATGCAAATATGATAAAAAGTTTAACACATCTCATTCTTATTCATTTTTCAATAAAAAAAATGAAAAATCAATAGATCGTTGGGATCTTTTATCTTGGTTGGAGGAGAGATTACCAATCATCTAGTATTCCCTGATGCTTGGCGTCAATGTTGTTATTATTTTTTATTTTTTTATTTTTTTTATTTGAGATAAATAAAAAATAAAAAGAAAGAAAGAAGGAAGGAAAACAATAAAAAGTTTAACACATCTCATTCTTATTCATTTTTCAATAAAAAAAATGAAAAATCAATAGATCGTTGGGATCTTTTATCTTGGTTGGAGGAGAGATTACCAATCATCTAGTATTCCCTGATGCTTGGCGCCAATGTTGTTATTATTTTTTATTTTTTTATTTTTTTTATTTGAGATAAATAAAAAATAAAAAGAAAGAAAGAAGGAAGGAAAACTATGCCTTCGCCATATGCATATTAACTAATAATAGCATGGGACTTCATTTTGACATGTAAAATTTTTGTATTGTTTCAAAAGATTTGATTTTTTCACTGCCACCAACCGTCGAAGCGTCATCTACAAATACTGTATTATAGTTGTTTGATTTTTCACATTTTTCTCCATTCCTGCTATTCTGCCCAAGAGAAGAGTTACATGGCATAAAACCCTTAAAAAAAAAAAAAAAAAAAATGCCAATGAACCGAAAATTCTTTGACCTTGAATTGGGATATTTAGAAAGAACAGTTTGTTATACCGTCAAGAATTCTTGACTATTGCATGGGAATAGGTTCATCTTCGAAGTATTTTTTTTAAGGTGCACTATATCTATTTAAAATAATTCTCACTTCACATATCTGTAGGGTGGGAAGAGGCGAAGAAAAGAAAGAAGCGCTCTAGCTCTCGCTTGAAATATAGGCTTGATGAAGTTTAGCTCGGCCAACGGAATCAAAGATGCTCTTATTTCGCCAAGTCCATAATTACCATAAGACATATACAAATAGGATTGACTGCAATAGTGTCGAGAATTATTATTGAAAAAAATATATAAAAAATCATTGGGCCACATAGGTTCTCCATAATAATTATGACCCATATAAATCGTAAAATAACAATTCTATAATTTTATTTAAATATAAACTATTGTCTATAATGATTACAAAATAAATGAAAAATTAGTGACGTGGTGGCAAATGGCACTTACTAATTGTTTAACAAAGTAAAATTGAAGAACATAAATCTAAATATTAGCAGAAAAAAAGTATAAAATGAAGGTTTTAATAATATAAATTGAAATAAAACTGCAATTGATTAAGTAGCAACATTATAAATATGAAATTAATCAACAAATAATATCTTAAAATCTAATGAAAAGAGATTGAATTTTACAATTTCATGATTATTTATTTATTTATTTATTTTTATTATTATTTGAAATTAAATCAAATAATTTTTTTAGATCAATCACACCCCTTCAAAGAAAAATAAAAATTCTACATGTTAAGAATAATGCTATATAGGTGTCAGCATGTCATTGGTCCTAATATATGGGTCATAAATATTTGTATTTAACTAAACATATAATTTGACGATACGAGTATTGCCACCTAAATTGATGTTAAATATCAGTGGTTAAAACCCACCCATCGATGGTCATAGTAATACTTTGCACGTGTCTATATGACTATATCAATATTATTCATTCTTTGTAAATATACAAAATGCCAAAATTTCTATTTAGGATGTTTTAAAACTTTGTAGTATTATCTTCCTATTAATTTGTTTGCCTAACTATAAAAATACAATAATTGTCTTTATAATTTTTCAATTCAACAATTAAAATTTACAAACAATTATTAACCATAATCACTCTACAATCAAATGATAAAAAAATAATAATAAAAATAGAAAATTAAAAGGAAAGAGAAAAAGAAAAATAGTTTAAATGTTTGTCTGCCCTGTATGGGGCTGTGGTGATGGTTGTGGTAGTACGTTGATTGTGGTGGTTTATTTTAGAGCGCGGATGAGGGTTTCGTCGTATGATGAACAATCAATTTTTTATTTTATTTTTTCTAACATTTCATCCTTTTACTATTTATATTATTTATTATTTTATCTAAATATAAATACTTAGGGCTTGCTTGAGAGTTTGGAGGTAATGGTTTTGAGAAGTTTTGATTTTGAACATTTATGAGGAGTCAGATTTTGAGTGATTTTTAGTAACAATTTTAAAAATAATTCAATCTATTTTTGAGAGTTTATTATTTAGTTGTCAATTTTTATTTATTTTTTAAAAATAAGAATAAAATCACATATATGTTCTTTATTGAAATTTTCAATTTATAATTTCCTGTATGAAATTTTTTCACAAGTGAAATTTTTTTATAAATAATTTTTTACATATAAGTTAATTTTTAACTTAAAGATGAAATATATACTTATGATTAACTTTTATAGTTTTAAATAATCTTATAATTAAATTAGTTTTTACTAATTTTTATATTTTATTGGTAAATTTTTATATTATTAGTAGTACTCTTGCTTTATAAGCAATTGTTTTAATACAAAGTGAGTTTTTATCTTATTAGTAAAAGTAAAATATTTAGTTATAAATTAATTTTTATAGAATCAATTTTTTAGTTAATGTATTTTATTTACAATTTAGTTTTGAACAAAATATATGGATAGAAAAATAATTATTTATATGGTAAAATTGAAAGCCAAATTGGGGAACAATAAAATCGTTGATTTGCTTGGTAGAGAAATATGGTCAAAATTATACTACATCGATTTTGAATGATTTGAAAAATCACGTAAAAGGAGTGTCCCAAAAAACAAAAAAACAAAAACACTCACCAAAGTCAATTTTCTCAACCTCTTGTAAATGATGCTAATAAAAGAAGGTCGGATTTAAAAATATATATATATATATATATATAGGAATTGAGCATGTCAACACTTGTAAGTCGAGGTAAGGTCGTCAATAAATCTTGGAGAAAGCTATTCTGAGAGGGATAGCTTCCAGGGATAAAAAAGCAGGTGTTGCGTGGCAGCTCCTGTTTTGTTTTGTTTTGTTTTTTGTTTTTCTGTTTTTAACTGTCCAATCCTTGAATGACATGTGTCCCCCTAATTTATAAACTTGCCCCAAATCTTGTATTTGTAGCAAAGCTCATAAATCTTCGTTACCATATCTGCTAATTTTCCTATCATATTTACCAACCACGCGATCATTTCTAAATAATTAATAACTATAGCAATTAATAGGATTAGAGGTATACTTTAATAACTATTTGAAATTTAGCAAAACTTATGTGACACACAGAAAGAAAATTGCTGGGTGGAAGTTGCAATTCTCAGGGTGCTAGAGCATCACAGAGGGCGCGAACATGCCTTGCTAAATTTGACTTATGATTGGTCAATTCTTAATGTGGAACATGTGAGGCGTGGGCACGTCAAAAGAAAGGATACAAAAGTTGGTGAGGAAATTTAATGTGGAAATACTAGGGATTGCGGAACCTTTCATGGGGAAGAAAAAATGAAGTTTTTGGCTTGTAAAATAAAGTTACCAAATTTTATATCAAACGAGAAAGAAGGAGGCAAATTATGGGTTTTTTGGAGTGATGATTACAAGGTTGAGTGGGTTCATCTTTCGGATCAAGCTTTACATGGAATTTTCATAAAGGGGGAGTATAAGATGTTAGTTTCGTTCATTTATGCGAAATGTAATGTTTTAGAAAGGAGGAAACTTTGGCAAGAGTTGGAGAACGTTAGGGTGATTGGCCTTCCTTGGGTAGTTTCTGGCGATTTCAATATCATTAGAAATGACTCTAAGCGAGTGGGTGGCCACCCTAGACCTCTTTATGCTATGGTAGATTTTAATCATTGCATTGATAAGTGTTATCTCTTACAGCTACCAATTTTAGGTAGAAAATTATCTTGGTGCAATGGACATGAAGGCTTGACTAGAAGTTGGGCACGGCTAGACAGAACACTGCTAAGTGAGGAGGTGTTGCGTGATTTCCCAGAGGCAAATATGAAGTACCTGCCAGGTACATCTTTAGATCACCGTCCTATGACTATTCACTTGCAAAAACAGTATGCTTCTTATGGCCCGACCCCATTTTGATTCCAACGAATGTGGTGCGAGCATAAGTGCTTTTTGCCATGTGTGGAGGCAGCATGGAAATTGGGAGACAGTGATATGATGTTGGTTGGATTAGAAAAATTAGCGGCTAAACTAAAGGCTACTAAAAACGCTTTGAAAGTGTGCAATAAATAGGTTTTTGGTAAGGTAGATAATATTATTTTGGAGTTAGAAGAACTGGTGGAGGCACTCGATCACAGGTTACAAGACACATATTCTGATGATGTAGAACAAGAATATTTGATTTCTAAATTTGAATTGGAGGAGTGGCAAAGGAGAGAGGAAATTAGATTGTCTCAACTAGCAAGAAAGAGATGGTTGACTGATGGTGATAACGACCCTAAATTTTATCATGCTGTAGTTTCGCAGAGACGCAGAAAATCAAAGTTGAATCAGATGAAGTTTACAGACGGAACTATTCTATCAACACCGCAACAAATACATTCAGAACTTTAGATTGTTCTTACGAGTGAGAAAAGCAGAACTTTGCCAGATTTATCATACATCATTGAGTCAGCAGTTTTGCAAGAGGAAGGAGAGATGCTATGTGCCCTACCGACAGAAGATGAGGTTCGAGCT
Organism: Olea europaea var. sylvestris; assembly: GCF_002742605.1. Taxonomy (NCBI): domain Eukaryota; kingdom Viridiplantae; phylum Streptophyta; class Magnoliopsida; order Lamiales; family Oleaceae; genus Olea; species Olea europaea. Next base: position 23,301 of record NW_019253184.1, read on the forward strand.
GCAACTCTTTCGATACCAGTGGATAGCGCACCTGGGCTTGATGGATATAGGTCAGCTTTCTTTATCAAGTGCTGGGATATTATTAAAAGGGATTTAGTGGAGGCAGCAAAGGATTTTTTTGAACGAAGGGGCGCTACCTTGATTTTATACATCATCATATATTGTGCTGATACCAAAGATAGAAAATCCTAGTGATTTTGAAAAGTTTAGACCAATCAGCCTTTGCTATGTTGTGTATAAATTTTTTTTGAAGATTTTGGTTCAAAGAATGAGTGATATTCTTTCTAAGATTATCTCTCAAGAGCAAGGAGCCTTCATTCCAGGTCGGAGTATTTTTTAGAACATTACACTCACTCAAGAATTAGTGAATTTTCTTACTAAAAAGGTTCGTGGTGGAAATGTGATGGTTAAAGTAGATATGGCTAAAGCATATGATAGAGTGGAGTGGCAGTTCTTGCTTCATGTGTTATCATCTTTTGGTTTCCCGGTAAGGTTTTGCAAGTTAATTGATCAATGTATATCTACACTATGGTTCTTAGTGATGATGAATGGAACCATGCAAGCCTTTTTTAAATCTTCGAGTGGTCTTCGCCAAGGAGATCCATTATCCCCTTATTTGTTTATTATCATGCAAGAGGTGCTGACTAGATTGCTAAAGAGAGGTTTTCAGGAAAGACGGATTGGGTGCTTCTCACACTCTAGGGGCGCAAGTGCAATAACTCATTTGATGTATGCTGATGATTTAGTAATTTTTGCCAATGCAGGGAAAAAGTCTATCAGAGAACTCAAGAAGGTTCTATGTCTATATAAGAGCTGGTCTGGTCAAAAGATCAACAAGGAGAAGACTGCTATATTTTTCTCAGAAAATTGTTCAGTGGCTTGGAAAGGAGAAAGACTAAGGGACACTAGTTTTAAGGAGGGTCAATTCCCAATTACTTACTTGGGAGTTTCGGTGGTCTAGGGTCGATTAATTGCCCACCATCTCGAGCCTTTGGTGGAGAAAATTAGAAAGAAAATTGCAAGTTGGAAGCTGCAATTGATGTCGCAAGGGGGCAAACTGGTTTTACTTCGTCATGTCCTCACGTGTATGGCTACCCATCTGTTGTCCGTGTTGAATGTTCCAAAATCTATTTTTAAAAGACTTAATTCCATCCTCTCATTTATCTTTTGGGGTGAGGCTAATGGGAGGACTAGTAAAAAATGGTGTTCTTGGGATAAACTCTATAGACTGGTGGTGGAGGGGGGAGGGATCGGAGTTACAAAATTTGAAGATGTCCAGTGTGCCCTGCACATGAAATTTGCATGGAAATTACTGTCATCAGATTGCTTATGGGCAACTTTTTTTTGGGCAAAATATACTAAGCATGGTTTGATTGATGTTTCCACTTTGCGAAGTATAGGTTCTCGATTTTGGTGCTTTATTGCGGGATGCATCCCTGATGTGATTAACAATAGTCAATGGAGGATCAGGGAGGGTCTATCTCGTTCTGGTATGCTCATTGGTTAGAGGATGGCCCGTTGGCAAGACATGCATCACATATTGGTCAAGACATGTATCACATATTGGACAGTGGATGGAATGTGGATCAATTATTGCAACTTGTAGGGGAAGATAAAGCCGCTAGTGTTATGGCTAAGGTGAGTAAATGTAGAGAGGGGGATGATGTTCTTATCTGGAAATCGAGTAGTCAAGGAACCTTCTCTTCCAAGAGTGCATGGGACATGATTAGAATTCGAAATCCTCAAATCTCTTGGGAAAAATGGGTATGGCACTCTGCACTCCCAAAAAGATTTTTAGTGATAATGTGGAAGGCTTTTTCTGGAGCTCTAAGTGTTGATAGTAGAGTTCGTCAAATGGGTGCAGCCTTAGTTTCTCGTTGTGATTGCTACCTTACGGGAAAGGAAGAAACTACTAACCATGTTCTGAGTACAGGCGAGGTGGCAAATGAAGTTTGGAGGAAAGTTTCAGTGGCTTTGGGCATTCGGTGGAGATCTAAACAAAACTGGCATGATAGAGTACATTTATGGTGGGCCAGAGCACATAAAAAATCTCAGGCTGGGTGTTTACAAGGGCTACTTCCAACTATACTGACGTGGAGGCTATGGATGAGGCGTTGTAAAGCGAGAATGGAAGGTGTTCATGAAACTGTGGAGCAGATTTTTCACTCGATAAAATTCTGGCTACAACAAGTGTCATCCAATCTGAAAAAGGAATGAGCTCTCTCGAGGTCAGAAGAATTACTTCTTAGAAACTTTGATATTAATCCAATGGTGACACAAGAGAGACCTCTTCGGATCGTTAAATGGGCTAAACCTGCGGCTAGCAAAGTAAAACTACATGTAGATGGAAGCTGTCTAGGCAATCTAGGTATGCCTGGCAGTGGTGGGGTTGTGAGAGATGAAATGGGCAAGTTGATAGCAGGTTTTTCGTCTTTCTTCGGATATGGCACTAACAACGAGGCGGAGTTGCGAGCGCTTATTGATGGATTGACCTTGTGTAAGGATTTGCGATTAAATCAGGTTGATATTGAATGTGATTCACCGTTGTTAGTCTCTTGGATTTTGGTAAGGAAATGTACATTATGGTACTTGTGGGATTTTTGGGAAGATTTGATAGAAATTCTCAAGAATTTTGACTTTCACATCATGCATCAGTATAGAGAAGCTAATCAGGCTGCAGATGAGTTGGCGAAATTAGGTGCGATGGGGAAGACAGAATGGTTCTTATCATTTATGGAACTACCAAGATTTTGTCGAAGGTTGATCCGCTTAGATAGGGTGGGTGTGTTGTACATTCGTTAGAAAAAATAGGCTATTTTCTGTTGTTTGATTATATTGATAGGAGCTTAGTCTATTAAATAAATAATTACATTTAGCTAACAAATATATTGAATTCATTACTAAATTTAAAAAAGGGGAATTTACATAAATGTCACTAAAATTGAATATGCACAAAAAATTTTCATTTGCACCAATTGTTTTCCAAAAATGTCATGCTTTTCCTGCAAAATGTCCATTTTATCCTTTGAAACCTTTTTAGGAGCAATAAATGGTTGATTTGAATGCAATTAATGGTGTGATATGATTATTTATTTTATTTATTTTTAACATTGAAGATATGAATATTATATTGTAGAATATGAATTTTTGATTAAAAAATAGGTGAAATCTAAAAAAAAAAAAAAAAAAAACACACACACACACACACGCACACACGCACACACGTAGGAATAGAAACCCTACATTCTTCTTCATCATCTCCATTCCATCATCAACAAGGCAACAAGAAAAGCTAATGATCAATCTCAAAGGTACGCTACTAAAAAAAAACATGGATAAATGTGTATTTTATTGATTAATATGAATTTTTGTTAATAAAAAAGGATAAAAGAAATTTAAAAATGAAACATAAACTACAAACCCTAACTTTTCTCCATCTTTTTCATAAACTACAAAATGTTATTATCACCATTAATGTTTTGAGTAATTTCTTCCATTCAAACCAAACATTGTTTTCATTAAATGTCTTCTTAATGACAAGGCCAATCTGACCTTTTCATTTTGTCATTTGGTAGCTCAATAGTAATGACCATACTTAATGTGCTGTGCTGAGGAAGCCTGAGTTCCACCCACTACCGTCTACTTTCCAACATTTTCGACATTTCAACTATCGAATTTGACATTTACAAATAGTCGGGTTAAACGTTTGAAATGTCGAACCCGACATTTATAAACTGTCGGGATATACAATTTTACTGTCAATTTAGACACTTCAAAACGATGGAAACCCTTGATTTGACGTTTTGCTATTGTACCGATTTACGTATTATGTAATGCCATTTTCATGTTATTAAATGCCAACATATTGATTCTGAATTTTTACCATTGTAATCTCAATATTTCACGTGTGAGTAATAATTTGAAATTTATCGTGTCGCATGGAGGAAAGTTTGTTCATGCGGATGATGAATGGAAGTAGAGAGGAGACAAAACCACTTTCATTCTGGTGCTGACAAGTATTACTGTAACTGAACTTTTGTTAAGGTTGAAGGTCAAACTTGGTATTCTTGATCCCCGCACTCAAATTGAATTGAAGTTCAAAATCCCCAACTTGAATATACCTCTGGCCAAAATACGCGATGATGAAGACTTAAATTGATGGTAAAAGTGGTTATCAAATGTAATCTTGAAAATGTTCCCCCTATGCAGTGTATATTCCGAACTAATGTTATTAATTTATTGTTGTTATCATATGCCAACAAAAAATTAGTCGTTATGCTTTACAAGCAAAGTATCGATTATTACAGTTACATTAACACAAATAGGATAAATACATTATTTTCATTATAAACTTAGCCGATTATTATGGTTCCATTAGCTTCGACTGACAATTTGTCGAAATGGAAAATTGATTTCCATGACACGACAATTCACAAGCAAAACACAAACATTACGTCTCGAATACATCCATACCTAACTCTAGCCTAATAGTAGGCATTAAATAAGTCGAGGTTGTCCACGATAGACAGTGACCAAATCAATACCCACATTATTATTCGATGCATTGAACACTACTTCGACTATGAGAACCAAGCCGATCTTGTATTGATCCACTTGGGGTGTCGAAGGTCGAAGAAAAGTGGTTTAGAGTCGTACACACGAAATCTCGTCGACTAATTTAAAGTACCTCTCCTTCAACCTCTTCCTCTCAAGCACTTGAGTGAGGTCATCGCCCACCGGGAAGAGACCGCATCGTAACCTCATTACGAGCGTGTACTCCTACAGTCCAAACCTCATCATGCGCCCGTACATGTCGAACCACACCTCATTGCCTTATCAGTTTGGAAGGATTTGAACACATGCTGTTGGATAAGCTGAGAACTGTATGTCAGGCATCTCGGCAAGGAACCCGAGGCATGAATTTCGAAAGTCCTCACACTGTCTGTCGTCGAAGTGTTCCAAGACCATCTTCACATACTTCAAGTTGCTCCATTACGAAATGTGAGACAGTAACATAGCATTCTCTAGAACAAGGAATTTAAACTCCATTTGTCCTACAAGTTACAGTGACAAAAATAGAGATTAGATCATCATGTAACACATAATGTAACATATAATAAACAAGTATAATGTGACGCATGAGAAACAGATAGGTACTCGACATGTTGATGCCAAGCATACGTGTAAGGGCACAATAAACGAAATGAAGATATGTGCAAGGGTACAGATGTCATGGAAAACTGATATCAATTGTCGATATGGAGAGGTCATCTGTCGATACTGACAGTTAATATCAACAAATGGCTGGAGATGCCAACTATCGAGAATGGCTGAGGCTAACTGTCGGGAACGATAGTTCACTGCGATTTCATCTACCTACTCAAGTGAGCTGGGCAACCGAAGTGAAAACAGAAGATATATAATTTTGACATGTAAATACCATGAGTATGTAATTACTGTACAATGTTTTCAGTTCAATCACAAGGTTAGGCAAGTGAAACACAACTCAAACCTTTACGCCCAAATAATCTTTACAAGTGTAAAATGAAAAAAATCCTAAACCGAGAAAGAATTCAATCAAACCCAACATAAATATTGTCGTAAGACTTTATGTAGATAAAAAAAAATGGGGAGAAGAGATGAAAGAATCGCGCACCCTAACTAAAGTACATCTTGAATCTATGGATGATTCAATTTGAGGGTATATAAAAACATATGGATGTTTCGACAGTTAATGGAGATAATTTATGTTTGGAGATGACAATCTAAAGGTGCTGTTTAACAAATGAAACAAATAGAGTGATTGATGTGCTATAATTTTTGAAGAAAATTGATGATTGTTTATCGAATACTCATATTGCTAACAAAATTTTGCTAATCATATTGAATTATTACTAATTCAAATGTTGTCTCAAACGACTTATTGCATATGAGTTTTATGCAACAATATGCTGACTTTAAATTCAATAATAAAATGGCACATAATCCTTGCTTTGTCAATATCTTGAATTTGAAAGCACTTTAGATGCAGAAAATGTAAAATGCAATGTCACAAATCACACACGGTAAAACATAACTGCACCATAAAAGTGATTATTACAAAATTGTTGGTACTACTAATGTGCAACAGAATGTATCTAATGATTTACATACACATGTTATGGTAAGATATGATTCGATCCGTATTTCGTCTAAAGAAAAAAAAAACATTCTTACTCTTTTTTTTTTTACATGTCATATGTAACTCCTCATGTACAAGTTCGAAGATAAGCTACATATGATGTTTAATTATCATAAACACAAAATGTGCAAAACAATGAAGTTCGACGATTCACTAAACGAACAATATTTATCAAAATCAATTTCAATTCATTAAATATATCAGTCAAAGTTTCTCTCCAGTGTAAACACCAACTAATACCAAATATTTTTCAATTTGTAATTCCATCCAATTTTTTCCAACAACAAACTCATAAATAACATTCATTTCAACTATTGACATCAGTAATTAAACTAAAACGATTTTAATATTACATTATCACAACCAGAAAATTAGTATTTCATCAATTTGTTAAGCAATACTCAATACAAATGCCAATCACAACTACTTCTTCAAACTCCAAACAAACCATTTGCCAAAATATGACACAATTACCCAATCCTAATCAAATATTGAGATTTTTAACAACCACAAATATCTTAAGTAATAATTATAGAAGCGAGCACACAGATTATACTAATTAATTCAATATCAAGATTTGTAACCATCACCATTGAATATAACAAAATTCAAATCGAAATCCATCAAAATACCAAAAAATAAAAGGAGCACAAACATAGTTTCTCACTTTCTGTAATTAAGATGCAGTATTTAATGTCAAAAAAAACAATAAACTCAAAGATTCCAAAGTAGTCGAGAAACACCCGACTAATAAATGATCTACATGATGTCCTCGACAGTGAATTTGGTGCCATTGTCTTTATCCGCAGCGGCGCATCCCTTGGCCTTGCGGTCAAGAATTGATTTAGGGTGAAACCAATTGCCTCGACATTCAATTTGTGGACAGCACGAAAATGGTGGTCTCCATGTTTTTCAGATTCTCAAAATTTCCCAAGTTCAATTTTTGAGGGTTGCGGACGGATTTCAAAACTGGAATTGGCCGTAAATAGACTTTCTAAGAAAATGGGCATATTTTAAAGTCAATGCTTGTTTCTACCCCAAGTTGGACAAAATTCTAGAGAAGGATAAAGGAGAGAGTCCATTGCTGCTATGGTGTGTTCAAAGAAAAAGGACGATGCAGAAGAAATTTAGAGGACACAGGAGAAAGGCAAAATTTGTCATAGAAGGGGAATGTGGGAGAGAGGGGATTTCAGAGAGGAAATGGTGGGCAATGGCTGCCCCACCTGGTATGTTTTCCATAATAGCCTTTGACCAAGTTATTTGTTAAAAAAAAAAGAAAATGTAAACAAAATGTGTAGGGTCGAAAATACCCTCATTTAGAGGAAAGAAGAGGAGAAAATAGAGAGAAAAAAGAAAAGAAAAAAGGGAAAAATCAGCTACCGACCGTCGACGTCGCCTACGGACTGCCCAGACCTCACCAACTTCGACCAAGACCAGAGCCACCTCGGATTCGTCGGAGACCGTCATTTTCTTGAAGGTTAGACATATTTTCTATAAATAACTACTTTGAATTTGTGAAAGTTTGAATGTTTAGGATATGAATATGGGTTAAATTCATGTTCCTATAGTTAAAATGTAAGAAAATATCGAATTTGAGGTTAAAATCTTGAAAAAAAGTGAAAAAAAGGGGCGGAGCTCGCCGGAAATGGAGTTTCCGGCGAGCCCGCCGGTTTGGTCCCTTACGGACCAAACCGTTGGTCCGTAACGGACGAGATGGTCCGTAGCGGACCATCTGGTCCGTTTTGGACCAGACCGGGCCCGGATTTTGGTTCGGGTCCGGCTAACCGGCCCAAATCCGGGTCCGTCAAATATATATAATTTATTTATTTATTTATTTATTTTTTGTTGTGTGTGTGTGTTAAGAAATAAAATGAAAAATAAAAGAAATAATATATTAAGAAAATTAAAGAAATATTTAAAGATAAATTAAATTGAGTTTTAATTTTTGTTCTTTTCTACTTAAATATACGCTTCAAATAAATAATCGAAATAGAGTAATTAAATATGAAATAAATAATATACATAATTAACGAAATATTTAATGAATAAATTTAAAAAAATAATATTTTTTTTACTTAAAGAATTAAGATAATGAATTAAAGAAATAGTAAAACGAAAAATCGAATAAATATTATTCAAATAAATAATCGAAATAGAGTAATTAAATATGAAATAAATAATATACATAATTAACGAAATATTTAATGAATAAATTTAAAAAAATAATATTTTTTTTACTTAAAGAATTAAGATAATGAATTAAAGAAATAGTAAAACGAAAAATCGAATAAATATTATTCAAATAAATAATCGAAATAGAGTAATTAAATATGAAATAAATAATATACATAATTAACGAAATATTTAATGAATAAATTTAAAAAAATAATATTTTTTTTACTTAAAGAATTAAGATAATGAATTAAAGAAATAGTAAAACGAAAAATCGAATAAATATTATTCAAATAAATAATCGAAATAGAGTAATTAAATATGAAATAAATAATATACATAATTAACGAAATATTTAATGAATAAATTTAAAAAAATAATATTTTTTTTACTTAAAGAATTAAGATAATGAATTAAAGAAATAGTAAAACGAAAAATCGAATAAATATTATTCAAATAAATAATCGAAATAGAGTAATTAAATATGAAATAAATAATATACATAATTAACGAAATATTTAATGAATAAATTTAAAAAAATAATATTTTTTTTACTTAAAGAATTAAGATAATGAATTAAAGAAATAGTAAAACGAAAAATCGAATAAATATTATTCAAATAAATAATCGAAATAGAGTAATTAAATATGAAATAAATAAAACACATGATTAACGAAATATTAAAAGAATAAATTAAATTGAATAATATTTTTTTACCTAACCAATTAAGATAATAAATTAAAGAAATTGTGAAACGAAAAATCGAATAAATATTATTATTTTTATTCAAATAAATAATCGAAATAAATAGTATACATAATTAACGAAATATTTAAAGAATAAATGAAATTGAATAATATTTTTTGTACTTCATCAATTAAGATAATTAATTAAAGAAATTGTAAAACGAAAAATCGAATAAATTTGTTAATAATATATATATATATAGAGTTAGATAATTAATGAAATATAATTTTTAAATAAATATTAAATAGTCAAATATGAGGAAAATTTTTTTGTTTAATTATTTTAATATGTGATTAGATGAATTTATTTATTGGTTTATTAATATGAAATTTGATTGGTTAAATTTGAAGGTACGATATTTTATTTAAAATTTCTTTTATATGGTTTTAACATGTATTAATTTTGTAGGATGGAATATCATATCGACAACGATGTGAGGGCTCATTCGGGAAAAGTTACAACGTATTGTAACTTTTCCAGCTATGCGACAGTACTTGAGGGGCTGGACGAGGAGCATATTGACTTACTCCGTCGATCATTTTTATGGTCGTTCTATCCGTTGAAGGACGTGCAGTTCTCTGGATAGATTGTTGATTCTTTATTACTCCGGCTGCTTAAACCAGTCGATGGCGATCAGTTATATTTTGCTATTAGTACATTGTAAATTATTTTATTAAAATGTAAATGTTGTTTACTTCAGTAGGATTCGTGTTATACTGAAAGAAATAAATAATCGAAATAGAGTATATTGTATGATATTATTTTGAAAATTTAAATGATAATCGGGAATTAAATGGACTAAATCGGATGCAATTAGAAAATAGTAAAAGGAAAAATCGAATAAATATTATTCAAATATGAAATAAATAATATACATAATTAACGAAATATTTAACGAATAAATTAAAAACCAATATTTTTTTTAACTTAAACAATTAAGATAATTACTTAAAGAAATAGTAAAAGGAAAAATCGAATAAATATTATTCAAATAAACAATCGAAATAGAGTAATTAAATATGAAATAAATAAAACACATGATTAACGAAATATTAAAAGAATAAATTAAATTGAATAATATTTTTTTACCTAACCAATTAAGATAATTAATTAAAGAAATT
>NW_019253184.1:33713-34925 GCF_002742605.1 Olea europaea var. sylvestris
AAAAGGAAAAATCGAATAAATATTATTCAAATATGAAATAAATAAAACACATGATTAACGAAATATTTTTTTTATTTCACCAATTAAGATAATTAATTAAAGAAATAGTAATCTCTCCATATTGTTAGTTAATATATATCGTTGTCTCACTTATTTTAAAAGAAAACAAACAAATACATGACACATAGAAAATACATATGACAAATGTGATAAAAATAAAAAGAGTAATTAAACAATGTGATAAAGATTACATCCGATTTCAATTCAGAAAATCACAAACACATTACAAATAGAGAATACATATGATTTATATAGATACTACACATCCGTCGAGTCATTGTTTAGTGGGATCTGGCTTGTACAAAATCGACGTGTATGTCCTGTAGCGCCGCACCTCCCGCACTTACGCGGTTGTGGAAACTCTCATGTAGATGGTATTCTAGACGTCCGTCTACGACCAGGAGTACGCGGTGGAGCTTCAGGTGGCAACAAATTATTAAGTGCTACAATATAATCAGGAACTTCCCACTCGGCTTCATTTGGTAGAGGAAATATAGTTTCGGCATACGCTGCTCTCCAAAAATCAGTCATATAATAATGACAGCACAAGCTGTGTGGTGGAAATCCTCTATACATAGCCACTGCGACAGCATGTGCACATGGAAAACTTTCCAACTGAAATTTTCTACACGTGCAGGTATTGTCATTCAAGTCTACAATGTATCCAACATTGCACCCGCATCTCACGGAGAAGTGAAATTGATCTAGTGGTTCCACAAATAGAGCTTTTGCCACTTCCAGAGTTTTGAATAGTCGATCTTCCTGTGCCGGAGCTAGCACACTCATGCAATTTTGGGATTCTTCACGTCGGTCATAAAACCACTGTTGCAACTTAATGTATCCAACGTTGCGCCCGCATCTCACGGAGAAGTGAAATTGATCTAGTGGTTCCACAAATAGAGCTTTTGCCACTTCCAGAGTTTTGAATAGTCGATCTTCCTATGCCGGAGCTAGCACACTCATGCAATTTTGGGATTCTTCACGTCGGTCATAAAACCACCGTTGCAACTTGCTGCGAATATGTTCTATCATTGCGAGAATCGGTAACTCTCGATCCTTCTTGAATAATGCATTCAGCGACTCTGCATTATTCGACGTCATCATGTTGTACCGACGTCCTCGAAAATGTGACCGTGCCCAATGTTCGACCCC
>NW_019253184.1:35430-47959 GCF_002742605.1 Olea europaea var. sylvestris
GCATAACTCTCCTCTGTCGAACCCATTAAATCTTCCAATGCACATTCTTTAGCCTTCCAGGCCTTTTGGTAACTCATAACCACCCCATACTCTCGACGGATGTCGTTGATGATATCTGTAGGTCTGTAAATCGTCCGTGGATCCTGAAACTTGTGCATTATCTTTCGACCAATAAACCATGATCGAGCTTGCCTGTGATCATTTTGACGAATACCCACTTCACAAGTATGTTCCCGCGCATACTTACGAACAACAAAGAACTCATTTGTGTCCATCTTTGTCGCACTCAAACGCCAACTGCAATTGTTGTCCACACAAATAATTGTGTATGTAGACTTATTTGATTTTTTTACCTTAAACTCAAAATTATGTTTCATTGCAATTCGGTGTGCGGCTTCTTGCAAATCTCTTTTCGTGTCAAACAATTGATCGACATGTAAATCTTCATCATCAGGAACTACACGCGAACAATTAGAAGACCGTGTACTCGGCCCAGCATGTGAGCTCCCACCAGACTCATGTCTCTGTCTGGATAAAGCAATCAAATCCTGATTTGTAAATGGCCTTTCATCCTCGTTGTCTTGAACTTCCTCGTAAATCCTTCGTGTAACGGTGACATCATGGTGAGTAGCAACTGCCCCAGGAATATCCACATCATCCTCCCGAGCAATCTCAACAGTATCCCAAAAATCATTCTCATTACGATCCTCTCCATCAAAAACTTCGTGTTCACCCTCGATGACATTTTTCTTCAACAAACTTACGCAAATAGGAGTCGTCTTTCGACCTTGGTTCAATTGAATTAGATGCTTTATTTGCGCTTCAGAAGTAACTTTCAAAGGTGGAATCGAAATTGTTGAATGCTTTTGAAATAAAAATCCCAATTCCATATCGTACTGAGAGGAATCGACGTTAAGCATGTTTTGTATTTCACTGTACATTTCTGTAAACGAAGTATTTTTTGTTATCGTAATAGCAGCAACCCCTTCTCCTTCACTCGTCCATTTTCATTCCCATTGACTATTTTCTTTCCTTTGAAATTCGCCGAAATAACAGATTGGGACACACGCTTTTGCCATATCTGCATTATGAATTAAAAATATCAGAATAAATTATCAGAAAAAAATTATCAGAATCGAGGGGCGGGGGAGTCTGCAAACGGACGGTCCGGACAATCCGGACTGTCGGCAACGGGCGGTCCGGACCGTCGTTAAATCCGTCGTTCCGACGTCTGATCGGTGCCGGCCTGAACTTTGACTCTAATATTATTTTTTCTACCATTTAAAAAAAATATACGACTTCAATAAAAATAAAATTAAATACTACGAAAAGATAATTACCGAATTAAAGTGCTGAAATTTAACTAAATTTTTGTGTTGAGGTTGATAACTGATAAGTTTATGAAATTTTGAGGTTGAAGTGGATGAAAAATGGAAGAGTTTTTATCGTGTTAGAGTAAACTGATGAAAAGACTGACTTCGTTTTCAAATTTCAATTGAGCCTTGTTTGGATTTTTATTTGTAACTTAAGGATATTTTTGTCTTTTTACCATATTTCTATTTTTGTAATTATATAACTCATTTAAGGGCGTTTTAGTCTTTTACACAAGAAATGGCTATTGTGGTGAATGTTAGATTTTTATGGTTAAAATGGAAAATGGTTGGTTTGACAAAGCTATACTTAAAAGTACCCCGATTTCAGAAAACTCGGGTGATTTCTTCTTCTTCTTCTTTGTTTGTGAGAAAGGGGAAAGACACTGGTGGTTTCTTCTTCTTCGTTTAGCATTTGGTCAGTTCACCTTCAGTGGTGGGAGAGAGGGGATTTCAAAAAACACTGGTGGTTTCTTCTTCTTCTTCGTTTGTGAGAGAGGGGAAAGACACTGGTAGTTTCTTCTTCTTCGTTTGCCATTTGGTCGGTTCACCTTTACCTTCTTCACTGATTTTGTTTTCTTTCTTTCTTTCTTTTTTTATTTTATTTTATTTCCATCAATGCATTCAATAAGCAAGTATCCTGAATTTTCGACTAATTTAATGAAGGATATAGAAGGGTTTGAAATTAGTTTGAGGGGCAAAAAAGATCAAAATCGGCAATTTTGCAATGAGTTTAAAAAAAGTGACATTTTTGTAAATGAAAACGCAAAAGTTGACTATTTTGGTAATTTTCACTTTAAAAAATGTCGTACAATTAATAGAAATACAACAATTAAGAAAATATTAAATCATAATATTAAAAAAAGAGTGTAATACATTTCCAATCGCAACATCATTATATTACAAAGTGGAAATAGAATTTACAATTAGTTATTATTGATTACATAATTAAAATTTATTACAATGCACAATTGCACATAATAATAATAACAATAATAACAACAATAACAACAACTTAGAATTAAAATTTATTGTATAAACACCATTTTGGTGCAATAGGTTGGAGGAGATTTACACAAAAATAAAAAATAAAAATAAAAATAAAAATTGTTGCAATTTGGTGAATTATGTTGCAATGAAGATGGGTTGGAGATGCTAAGTATAAATGACAATAAATAATAATTATGAGTAAAACTATCGTTTAACTTTACATTTTTAAATTCTAATAGAGTAGGTAGGGATGTTAGCGAATCGAGTTGAGTCGAGCAGACTCAAAACTCGACACTCTAGCTCGGCTCGAGTAAAAATAGTTCGGACCTTTTTTTGTCTGAATCGAACAAAAAATCTAGGATGGACCCTAGCTTTTGGCTTCGACCTTATCAAGTCGAGTCTGACTGGCTCACGATTTTTTTCTAAATCACAAGACTCCTAAGAAGCTGCCTGTGGTGTTATGTGTGTAGCTGCCATGCATGCGATGCCTACAATATAACATAGGCAACTACTGCCTACTGCAAGTAGTTTTTTTTTCTTTTCTTAAGCTCGACTCGTCACGAGCCGAATATGGCCCGTGATACAAGCCGTCTTGTGTGGCTTGACGAGTCAAGTCACGGGGCGTCAAAGTCGATGAGCCAAATTGACACTCTTACGGATAAGGCAAAATTAACTCTATTTAAAGGTGAATCGACTCTATTGGACCTAGGGGCAACCTAGGGATGGTAACGGGACAGGTCGATCATTTTTATCTCCTACCACATTGTATATTTTTATCATCTTATCCTGCCCCTATACTTAATTAAGGTAAGATGGGTTAGGACAAGGCGAGACAAGATGGGTTCAAGATGAGAACGAATTGGGACGGGATATGTCCCCTGTCTCATTTAATATATTTTATTTTATGCTAATGAAAATTATTAACATTTTTTCAAGAAGTTAAAAACAACTCTTGTTATTTTTAGTAAAGACAATAAGGAGCAACCACCCCTGTTCTGTTTACTCGATTAAACGGGATCCATGTATATCGCTATATCAGTTTAAGTAGGGCAACCCTATATAAACACTATAAAATCCCAAATTAGGGCAACGGGCTGTGGGCTTTTTACTCCTTTCTCATCTTAGTGGAGCAAAGCGAGGGCTGTCGGGGAAATAAAAACGCAGCTTCTCGGCCGCTTGATTCTAAAACCTAACCATGGTAACTCATATCTATCTATCTCTTTCAATTGAACTGATGAATCCTTTTTGTTTTTTTGTGTATTGATCGTTTTTATTTTTTCCTTTTTGCTGTAAAATAATCACAGTCGCTAATAGCAAATGAGGATTTTCAGTGTAAGTGTTATGCTCTAAATTCAATCGATTTAGGTTGTAAACACTTTTAATATGTTTAATGTATTTAATTTTGACAAGATCTATTATTTATTTAAATTAATTTTATGATAATTATTATTAAATAATAGAGTCCGAAGATCCAAGTTTAAGTGATTTGTTAATCACAAGGAGTTGTGATTGTGAGATACAAATTACGTATGATTGGATCTTGAATAATCCGTGGTCGTAAGTAATAACGAGATACGGATATCATTATTACAGATAAACCATCACACGTGGTATTTCTTACTTGTGAAGTAAGTTGCTGATCTCACGAACTAAAGTGTGGTGACACTTAAATGAACACGTGCATGTTTTGTTATAGAACAAAACAATGGAGACCCGCTAAGAGATTCCACATAGATAACTATCTGAGTATCAGTGGTTAATCTCTAACGTTCGGTAGTAGAATTGGTCTTACGACTTGAGGTCATCATAGTGCCTTGTATGAGGACAGTCATGCTTTGATAGTGTTGGATGTTGCTCTGCCAAGGACCGCTAATATGACATCGTTCGGGTATGTCAAGAACCATATGAAAGTTATGAATGATCAATAGAGGATTCGTCACTCTTAGATAGTAAGAGATTGTGATCTGCATTTCTTCAAATAAGTCAATAACAAAATCATTGGCCAAGGTATACACATAAGTCGAAAAGGAGTTTTCGACTCATATTGACTTAATAGTAGAATGAAAGATATGATCGATAATTGAGATTGACACACTTTCATGTCTCGTAGTTGATCGGATCATATTGACGAAGGGATTTTAGTTTCATGGTAAACGAACAGTTTTGGTTTTGTCATACCACGTGACATTTTTTGTCACATGTGTTGCCCTAATACATTACTAGATATCAATCTAGGATGACGAGTGTGAATTTGTGATAAATAAAAGGGTGTTTAATTTATCAGTTTTGATTAGATCAAAATAATATTTTACGTCGTTATGCATCGTGATCGAGAACCTGATGGGTCGCACACAAAAGAGAATTGGAAGATTGCAAATTGTCAATTAATTAATTGGATTAATTAATTAACGGATAGGATTTAATTAAATGAATTAATTAAATATTGGACCGGACTGGGCCGAGCCCATTTGGGCTTATATAAATAAATGGCTAGTGTTTAAGATCCATATGGTTTTCATAATTCTTGCTGGCACAAGAGGAAAAATCCTAGCAGTTGCAGTCTATTCTCTTTGTGGATTTCATTGGAAGCTGGACAATTGGACAGCTGTGGAAGGCGAATTCAAGTTGTTGGAACAAAGATAACGCAAAGGAATTTGCAAATTCAAGAAAATGTATTATTCTCATCACAGTTCTTATCTAAATACAAAGATGAGTCCTAGTGGAAATTGAAACTGTTTTATTTTCGCTGTGCATGTTTAAGTAAATTCCCAACAGTGGTATCAGAGCCAACTTTGTATTTGTTAGGAACTGATTTACATGTTGATTAAATTAAAGGTTGATTTAATCATGTTTATCCATGAATCTAGCAATTATAATTTTTAATTTTATTTCTTCAAAATCTGATTTTGAAAAAAAAATTTATTGGATCGAGGCAGTGGCTAAGGCGCTGCTACAGGCGACAGGGGCGATGCCGCGGGGTTTCACAGGGAGGGTTGGAGGTGGGGGCTTCCATTGCAATTAATGTAATTGCAAGCTCCCGCCTACAATTTTTGAAGGGGTCAATCTGCAATTTTTAAATGGAGGGCATTTCTGCAATTTACGAATATGGAAGCCCCTATTATTAAATTTTAAATTGGGTCAAATTTGCAATTTCAAAAGATGTTTTAAATTTGTATTTTAAAATTGGTTTTAAAATGATGTTTTAATTGGGTTTGACCCATACCCTAGTTTTGACCCAAAATTAAAATTTATTTAAAATTTGACGACTTTTATATTTTGTTAAAATTAGATTTTAACTTAAATATTTAATTTTGACCCTAAATTGAATTTTTATTTCATTTGGAAGTTTTGTCCTAAATTAAAATATTAATTCAATTTTATTAGAGTTAGACTTTAATATTATATTAATTAAAATTTGATTTCAATTAATACCACTCCCAATGCAAATTAAAATTTAGAGTATAACTCTAATTTAATAATTAATTAAAATTTGATTTTGATTAAATTACTTCGCCCAATAGTTATGGAATTAGAGTTGGACTCTAATTCGGGATTTAGTTAAAATTTGATTTTAATTAAATAGGCCCGTCAATTAAGTTAATTAATTAATATGATATATTAATTATTTAAT
Organism: Olea europaea var. sylvestris; assembly: GCF_002742605.1. NCBI lineage: Eukaryota > Viridiplantae > Streptophyta > Magnoliopsida > Lamiales > Oleaceae > Olea > Olea europaea. The sequence goes on from NW_019253184.1 coordinate 41,422, forward strand.
TTTTTCGATCCAAAATTTTAAATTAGTTTTGATGACTATAATTGCTAGATTTGTGAGATATTGTATATAATATTAGATATTATACATAGGAAACATTTATGTGATGAATGTTTATTTATGGATGATTATGGACTCGATCACATGGATGTGTTGAATGGTTGATTTACTTCTTGTTGTTTTATGGGCCTGCGAGCCCTTAATTGTTTTGGACCTGCGAGTTTATTATTATTGTTGTTGTTATAGGCCTGCGAGATCTTTATTATATTGGACCCACGAGTCCGTTGTTGTTGTTATTGTTATTATTATGGGCCTGCGAGTCCGATTTCTTTTAGGCCTGCATGCCAACTAGTATAGGATACATGTTGCAGCTTAACTAATTGAAGGTGCAAGAAGAGGTGGACACCATGGAGATGGTGCATTGATGTTGATCCAATGTTGTACCCCTTAGGAATTGACCAACTAGTCTTCCCTTTGGCTCGGAAAAACTAGATAGAACAAGTCCATAATCATCCATACTATTATTTATATATATTTATTCGCATAGTTGATGTATGTTTAAATATACATATATATAATTACTTGATGAGACCATTGCATGTTAAATCCCTCATTAAAATATTAAGTTAGTATTATCTGCCTTCCATCATTATAGTGAAAAATGAGAATCCTAAATCGACCTCAACTTGTTGAGTACACTCAAGGCTGATCTATTAGGGATATGTTTGACACTATGAAATATTTGATATTTCTGAATGATGAGTTTGACTTAACTAAAATTTATCTTTTGTTGAGTACACTCAAAGAGATAAGTTTTAGAGGTATGTTAAACTAACACATAAGATGTGTGAAGACAAAAGAGTTGTCAGCTTAATGATCTGGGAGTTGTATGGAGATACAATTGATAATAATATCTACCCAAATGTTTTATTAAGATTTGTTGAGTACACTCAAGATCTTGATACAATGAATGGGATCTCAGCCCACTGGAAATCAAATGTGTATTCAAATAATTTATGTATGAGGGTCATGAATTTATTTTAAATTGTGGGAACACGTTTAATCAAAGTCCATATTAAATTTGTGCATATGCATTATAATACATATTAATTCTATATTTTCATCATTTACAGTTTTTGAATCATGAGTAATCATATGAATTTGAGAAGCATGCTGGATACCAACAAACTGACCGGACCAAATTTTCTCGATTGGCACCGTAATTTGAGAATCATTCTCAAGCATGAGAAAATTGGGCATGTCCTTGAGCAGCCCTTTCCAGTGGTGCCTACTGAAAATTCCACTCAAGAAGAGGTGGTTGCTTACAACAAACACAGTGATAACGGTAACACTACAGCATGTGTGATGCTTGTAGCTATGTCACCTGAGTTACAGAAGCAGCATGAGGGTATGAATGCTTATACTATGATTTTTCATCTCAACGAGTTGTATGATGAACAATCTCGTGTGGAGAGGTATGAGACCTCTAAACAACTATACCGATGCAAAATGGCAAAGGGATCTTCAGTCAGTGCTCATGTGCTGAAGATGATTGGTTTCATTGAGAAACTGGCTTCATTGGGTTTTATCATGGATCATGAACTAAGTATTGACTTGGTTCTGCAATCTCTGCCAGATAGTTATTTATAGTTCATTATGAATTTCAATATGAATAAGATCGAATGCACACTCTCTGAATTACTTAATATGCTTAAAATCGTGGAGCCCAATGTCATGGCTAACACTGGGCATGTCTTAGCTATTCATCCCTCCAAGGGCACTAAGAGGAAAATCAAAGAAAGTTTTGAAAAAACATCCAAAAAGGCTAAGGGCAATAACAAAGCAGTCAAAGCAGGCAAGGACAATATCAAATCTGATGACCCATGCTATCACTGTGGAGTGAAAGGTCATTGGAAGAGGAACTGCAAGACTTATCTCGCTAGCTTGAAGGGAAAGAAGTCTTCTGAAACTTCTACTTCAGGGACTAAAGAGAAGTAGACCACTGCAGAAAAGAGAAGTTGTGCGTGGGGAATGGAGCAAGAGTTGCTGCATTAGCTATAGGGACATACTTCTTACCACTGCCTTCGAGCTTAGTATTAGAATTAGAAATTTGCTATTTTGTTCCTGCCATTACTAAAAACATTATTTCTATTTCGTGTTTGAACATGAATGGTTTTTCAATTAATGTTAAGAACAAACGTTGTTCGTTTTATAAAGATGAGATCTTTTATGGTTGTGGTGTGTTGTAAAATGAAGTTTATATTCTTGATACTGAGTCATCTATCATGAATATTGAAAATAAAAGGCATAAAAGTGATAATCTAAATAACACATACCTCTGGTATTGCAGACTGGGTCATATTAACGACAAACGCATTTTCAAGTTGCATAAAGATGGATACTTGGGGTCAGTTGATTTTGAATCATTTGACAAATACGAGTCGTGCCTGTTAGACAAAATGACTAAGTTCCCTTTTACTGGAAAAGAAAAAAGAACCACAGAACTGCTGGGACTAATACATATAGATGTATATGGACCCATGTCAATAACCGCCAGAGGTGGTTTCCCTTACTTCATCACATTCACTCATGATCATTCTAGATATGATTATATGTATCTGATGAAATTCAAGCATGAAACACTTGAAAAGTTCAAGGAATTCAAACTTGAAGTAGAGAAACAGACTGGTAAAAATATTCTCACGCTGAGATCAGATCGAGGTGGAGAATATTTAAAGGGAGGATTTTTAGATTATCTAAAAGAGAATGAGATTCTCTCGCAGTGGACTCCACCATATACATCGCAACATAATGGTGTATCCGAACGGAGGAATCGAACTTTTTTAGACATGATGCTATCTATGATGAGCCATGCAAACATCCCAAAATCATTTTGGGGTCATGCACTAATTGTTGCGTGCTACACACTTAATCGTGTCTCATCTAAATCGGTCGACAAAACTCCATACGAGCTATGGAGAGGAAAAAGATCAAACTTATCTCACATGAAAGTTTGGAGTTGTGACGCTTATGTAAAGCGGAATGAATCAGATAAGTTTGAGGCTAAATCTGATAAATGTGTATTTGTGGGATATCCAAAAGAGACAATTGAATATCAATTTTATAATCTCTTTTAGAAGAAGGTGTTCATCTCAAGACATGTCATAATACTAGAGAAAGAGTTTATTCTAGAAAAGGGTAGTGGGAGCAAACTAGAATTTGAAGAAGTTCAAGAATCCACAAATACTGTTGACCAATTAGATGAACCTCAGTCTGATCCCACAGCTGTTGACAGACAGACTCTTGATCAGGATGTAGAGAACTCTGAGGACACTCCAGCTCAGCGTAAATCAAGTAGGATAATTCAACCTCCCAGAAGGTACGAATTCACGATTACTAATCAAGTATTATTAGTCGAGGATAATGAACCTACAAATTACGCAGAAGCGAAGTCAAGTGTTGACTCGAAGAGATGGCAAGAAGCCATGGAATCCGAAATGAACTCAATGTATGAGAACAAGGTTTGGACATTGGTCGACCTTCCAGGTGGGATAAAACCAATAGGTTGTAAATGGGTTTACAAGAAAAAGGTCGATGTGAATGGAAACGTCCATAGATACAAAGCAAGACTAGTAGCGAAGGGTTACACACAAAGACAAGGCGTTGACTTTGATGAAACTTTTTCTCCTGTAGCCATACTAAAGTCCATTCAGATTTTATTTGCAATAGCTGCATACCATGATTATGAGATATGGCAAATGGATGTCAAAATTGCTTTCCTTAATGAAAACTTACAAGAGGAGGTGTACATGACACAAGCTGAAGGTTTTGAATCCAAAGGAGCCAACAAAGTATGTAAGCCAAATCGATCCATTTATGGATTAGAGCAAGCCTCTAGGAGCTGGAATCTTCGTTTTGATGAGACAATTAAAAGGTTTGATTTTATCAAAAATGAAGATGAACCGTGTGTTTACAAGAAGATAAGTGGGAGCGCGGTTGTATTCCTAATATTATATGTCGATGACATATTATTAATGGGAAACAACATCTTAATGCTTCAATCGGTAAAATTATGGTTGTCAAATAATTTCTCCATGAAAGATATGGGAGAGACAGTGTATATCTTGGGAATCAAGATCTATAGAGATAGATCTAAAAGATTACTAGGCTTATCCCAATCTTCGTACATAGATAAAATCTTGATAAGATTTAATATGGAAGAGACTAAAAGAGGTTTATGTCCCATGTCACATGAGATTTACCTCTAAAAAGATGTGTGTCTTAAAACACATGATGAAAGGAATCGCATGGATAAGATTCCTTATGCTTCGGCGATAGGATCTATCATGTATGCGATGCTATGTACGAGATCAGATATTTCATATGCTCTAAGTGTTACGAGCAGGCTTCAAGTAAATCCTGGTGAGAAACACTAGATAGCGGTTAAGAACATTCTTAAGTACTTGAGAAGGACTAAAAATGTGTTCTTGATCTATGGAGGAAATGAACTAAAGATTCATGGGTATACTGATGCCAGCTTTCAATCTGACAAAGATGACAGCAAGTCTCAATCAGGATATATGTTTACTCTCAACAATGGAGCGATTAGTTAGAAAAGTTCCAAACAGGAGAGAACCGCTGATTCAACAACAGAAGTCGAGTACATTGTTGCATCTAAAGCAGGGAAGAAAGCTGTCTGGATCAAGAAGTTCATTAATGAACTTGGAGTTGTTCCTAGCATTGTTGATCCCACACCTTTGTATTGTGATAACAATGGAGCCATCGCACAAGCGAAGGAACCGAGGTCTCATCAACGATCCAAACATGTGCTAAGGTGATATTATCTAATCAGAGATATTATACAAAGAAATGACGTAACGTTAGAGCGAGTTCCCACAGATGACAATATTGCAGATCCATTAACAAAGTCGTTGTCACATTAGAAACACGATCGTCATGTGGACACTTATGGTATTAGATACATGAGTGATTGAATCTAGTGCAAGTGAGAGTTTGTAAGTGTTATGCCTTAAATCCAATCGATTTAGGTTGTAAACACTTTTAATATGTTTAATGTATTTAATTTTGGCAAGATTTATTATTTACTTAAATTAACTTTGTGATAAATAATATTAAATAATAGAGTCCGAAGATCCAAGTTTAAGTGATTTGTTAATCACAAGGAGTTGTGATTGTGAGATACAAATTACGTATGATTGGATCTTGAATAATTCGTGGTCGTAAGTAATAACGAGATACGGATATCATTATTACAGATAAACCATCACACGTGGCATTTCTTACTTGTGAAGTAGCTGATCTCACGAACTAAAGTATGGTGACACTTAAATGAACACGTTGATATTTTGTTTTAGAACAAAACAATGGAGACCCGCTAAGAGATTCCACATGGATAACTATCTGAGTGTCAGTGGTTAATCTCTAACGTTCGGTAGTGGAATTGGTCCTATGACTTGAGGTCATCATAGTGCCTTGTATGAGGACAGTCATGCTTTGACGGTGTTGAATGTTGCTCTGCCAAGGACCGCTAATACGATATCGTTCGGGTATGTCAAGAACCATATAAAGGTTGTGAATGACCAATAGAGGATTCGTCACTCTTCGATAGTAAGAGATTGTGATCTGCATTTCGTTCAATTAAGTCAATAACGAAATCCTTGGCAAGGTATACACATAAGTCGAAAAGGAGTTTTTCATTCATATTGACTTAATAGTAGAATGAAAGATATGATCGATAATTGAGATTGACACACTTCCATATCTCGTAGTTGATCGGATCCTATTGACGAAGGGATTTTAGTTTCATCGTAAACGAACAGTTTTAGTTTTGTCATACCACGTGACATTTCCCGTCACATGTGTTGCCCTGATACATTGCTAGATGTCAATCTGGGACGGCGTGTGTAAATTTGTGATAAATTAAAAGGGTGTTTAATTTATCAGTTTTGATTAAATCAAAATAATATTTCACGTCGTTAGGTATCGTGGTCGGGAACCTGATGGATCACACACAAAAGAGAATTGGAAGATTGCAAATTGCCAATTAATTAATTTAACAATCGTTTGATAAATTAATTAATTGGATTGGTTATTTATAGCTCCGAATTAATTAATTCGATTAATTAATTAACGGACCGAATTTAATTAAATGGATTAATTAAATATTGGACCGGAATGGGCCGAACCCGTTTGGGCTTATATAAATACATGGTTAGAGTTTAAGATCCATATGGTTTTCATAATTCTTGCTGACACAAGAGGAAAAACCCTAGTAGTTGCAGTCTATTCTCTGTGTGGATTTCATTGGAGGCTGGACAATTGGACAGCTGTAGGAGGCAGATTCAAGTTGCTAGAACAAAGATAACGCAAAAGAGTATGCAAATTCAAGAAAATGTATTATTCTCATCAACAAAACATCCACATCTCTTAGCGTATCTCGCTTTTAATATATTTAATGCATTTGATTTTGGCGAGATCTATTATTTATTTAAATTAATTTTGTAATAAATAATATTAAATA
>NW_019253184.1:66842-68619 GCF_002742605.1 Olea europaea var. sylvestris
TCATGAATCCATGCTTATCCCAGTTGCAAAGAAAAGAGAGGTATTGCAACTTTAACTAGAGTCAGAGCAAAGCTTTACTGGCAGTATAAGGAAAAAGAGATTCTCAATGCAAAAGTTGGAAGCTTTCTCCCCTCTATCTTCACTTAAAGAGGCAGGTGGCAATGGCACGTGGGAGGCGGGTTTAAAAGAGGTAAATAAAGAATATATTCAAGACCCCACACCTTTAATCCCTTCTAAAGTAAAACAAAACTATCGGACCATTAACAAAATTCACCAAAATCCTTCCAAAAAGTGAGCAGAAAAGAAACATGATTGGGCATTTGAACAAAAAACAATTCAAGGAAACTAAGACACAGCTATGATATATTAATGACAAATGTAAGTTAGCTAAAGCACTCGGTTTTTGATAAGGTGTCCAATCTACTTTTTGAGAGGAAGCAACAACCAGAAGATCGCACTACCATCCAGGCTACCATAAGAGCATGAACGGACAAAAATATCTTACTAGAAAGTTCAAATGAGGGACGACCACACAACTTTTGGCTAAACTATTCTTCTTAAGTAAAAGAATCATCTGAGTGGTATAGCGAGTGGCACAAGTCACCATTAAGTCAGGCAGCCTTAATCAACATAAGTGGAGTTTAATACGTATTGTTCTTAGACCAGCCAGGGCCAAGGAAAATGACACATTACTATGAAGTTTCCCAGAAAATTAAAATTACTAATATCCAACCTACCATATTGATAAACAAGAAGCAATCGTAGGTTGAAGGATATGAAAAAGACTAAAAAGAGTGAATATAATGTATAAAACCGTTTACAAACAAAAAGAATAAAGCCTTGAACAACCAAAATTACAATAAAGCCACCAAACAAGTGAATAAAACTACAAATTATATGAATTTATGGGCTATATTAGGGTAAGGGTCTTTCAATAACGGATATATTTCTGTTTTTTCTACCGGAAAATGTCTCGTGTTCATCCCAAGAGGATCTTTACGTATCAATGAACTAATACATAAACATCAGTTGTAGAAACAAAAGTAGAAAGTTATTTTCCTTGAGAAATCTAATTAAGTTTTCCTCTAGCTTCCGAATTCTAGTCATTTTGGTAAGAGTAACTTCTATGCACATTAAAACAAGAAGTCTCCAGAAAAAATTCAATCCCATGTGCATATTGCTGGCTAAAGCCAACAAATAAATGCCAACAATATGGTAGAAGTAAGAATAATAAAACCATATTGATACTGGGCCCAAACACAAAATAAAAAGAAATGCATGAGCTTATCAGCAAGAACAGATTCAATTGCCAAACAACCTTCTTCAGGAGCTACTGTAATGCAACACTGTTGGACATGATATCGGGGACTGCATGTGGAAGTGCATGATTCAATGATCCAAGTTTAAACAGGGAATATATTACAAAGCCAACAGATATTTTGCACGTAAATACATTAGATTCATATTAGAAGAAAATATGGCTAGATACAGAGTAAAAAGAACCATCACAAAAGTAAAGAATCAATCATTATCCAGACAACCTTAAGAGATAACTAGGTGATAATTTCCTTGCAGCCACCTTTTTGGCAATCCTTAATAAGAACTGATGATCTTGTTTATACGTGCTGCACTAATTACGTTTACAGATTGAGCTGGAAAGCATATACAAGAAAATAAGTTAGAATTTTAACCTGTACCATACAAGGTTATCCAGTACTATATATCAAACATTTGCTATGAGAATAACCTCAAAAAAGATATGGTTTGGTAGTCCTAC
>NW_019253185.1:0-1224 GCF_002742605.1 Olea europaea var. sylvestris
TTAGACTAGTAATTCGCCAAAAATGAACAAATCTGAAGTTGTCATGAAATAAAAAACCACTTTTCATTGGATCGATTCCAATCAAATTAGACTAGCCATTCCCCAAAAATGAAAAAACCCGAAGTTATCATGAAATCAAAAACCACTTATCATTAACTCGATTCCAATCGACTTAAACCAGCGGTTCGCGAAAAATGGACAAACTTGAAGTCATCATGAAATCAAAAACCACTTTTCGTCGGCTCGATTCCAATCGAATTGGACAAGTAATTCGTGAAAAATGACCAAACCCAAAGTTATAATGAAATCGAAACCCTCTTTTCATTAGCTCGATTTCAATCGAATTAAACTAGCAATTCGCAAAAAAAAAAACCCGAACTAATCATGAAATAAAAAACCCCTTGTCATTGGCTCGATTCCAATCGAATTAAACTAGTAATTCATTAAAAACGAACAAATTCGAAGTTATCATGAAATCAAAAATCACTTTTCATTGGCTTGATTCCAATCGAACTAGACAAGCAATTCGCCAAACATGAACAAACCTGAAGTTATCATGAAATCAAAAACCACTTTTCATTCGTTCGATTCCAAACGAATAAGACTAGCACTTCGCCAAGAACGAACAAATCCTAAGTTATCATGAAATCAAAAAGCACTTTTCATTGGCTCAGTTCCAATCGAATTAGACTAGCAATTCGCCAAAAATGAACAAACCCGAAGTTATAATGAAATCAAAAATAACTTTTCACTGGCTCGATTCCAATCGAATTAGACTAGCAATTATCCAAAAATGAACAAACCCGAAGTTATCTTGAAATCAAAAGCCACAATTCATTGGCTCGATTCCAATCGAATTAGACTAGCTGTTCGCCAACAACGAACAAACCTAAAGTTATCATGATATCAAACCACTCTTTTCATTGGCTCTATTCCTATCGAATTAGACTTGCAATTCGCCAAAATCGAACACGCCCGAAGTTATCAAAAACCACTTTTCATTGGCTCGATTTCAAACGAATTAGACGAGCAATTCGTAAAAAATGAACAAACTCGAAGTTATCTTGAAATCAAAAATCACTTTTCATTGGATCAATTCTAATCGAATTTGACAAGCAATTCGCCAAAAATGAATAAACCAGAAGTTATCATGAAATCAAAAATCACTTTTCATTGGCTTGATTCCAATCGAATTAGCCTAGCAATTTGCCAAAAACGAACAAA
>NW_019253186.1:0-1224 GCF_002742605.1 Olea europaea var. sylvestris
TATTTGATGAGGACATCCCAATTTCATTATTTTAGTTGGACGACATTTAATTATTTTAGTTGGACTTTTATTTCTTAGTTGGATTTGGGTTATTTTATTTTACGGACTTGTGTAATGGGCTTGGCCCCATCTTTCAGGATTTTTAGGTTTTTAGTAATTTTCAGTATTTAAACCTATTTTTACATTGCAATTGGAATTGATGAATTGAATGAATAAAAAGTTAGTTGTAGCCCCGTTTTCCGCTCTTCTTCTTCCCTCTGCCTCTGTGATTCTTTCTTCCCCCCCTTCCCTCATCTCTTCTTGTTATCCTTATTATTGAATTATTCACCCTGCATCAAATTGGTATCAGAGCCAAACTAGGGATTCGTCACTACATCAAAATAGTTGCAACTACCAAGCAATATTCACCATGTCCACAGTTCACAGCCAATATTTTCATTGACATTCAGTAAATACAATGCTTCATCCACAACAATAGATATTCAGTCCATCATCCAATCCCCTGCAACTTAACACCACGCCACCCCACCTTCAACATCGAGAACAGCCAATATGCGACTAGTGCTATTGCAAAAACCCACAACGGCCTCTTGCCTGTAACTGCTGACTATCAACCTTCCACCATAAACTCCGCAAGTAGCAATAACCAACTTATATTGCCTCCAACTGTCGACACCACCAAATTTTTACAATCTGTACAAAGCTACATACTTAATCGTCGGCATCTTCCAATAACCCATACAAGTAATCCAACATCACGATTGGTCCAATACATACAATGCCCATCATCCACACCCACTACGGTTCCTTCCCCGTCGCCTTTTCTGCCTCAATTTCAATAGAGGCCCGATTCAACCAGGAAGACAACAGAAGGTTCAAGCCCCAAATTTTGGACCAAATAGTCGTCGGCTTCCCTTCTTTTTTCTCATTCTCTACCCGACCGCCGGTCACTCAGCCACCGTCTTCAGCTCTCTGTTTGGATGTCGTTTGTAATTGGAGCTGGGCAATTACCTTCAATTTGGGGCTTTTCCAAGTTTAGTCTCTGCCGCTGTGTTATTTTTGGTGTCGGTTTAGGCCCTTTTTTATTATTTGGACCATTTTGTAATTTGTATGTTTGCTTATTTACAGCTTAATTGAATTAAAAAAAAAAGATCGAGAATTTGAGAATTTCCTGACATTATTTTATAGGTTTATTTTAGTTGACTGATCAGTACCGCACCTCGA
>NW_019253187.1:0-1223 GCF_002742605.1 Olea europaea var. sylvestris
CGTCACGACGAAGTCTTGAGTTCAAACCAAAACGGTCGCTACATTTCCAAAAAGTGCTTATGGGCCCGAAACCGACACCGTGTCCAAAAGTTACTCTCAATTCTTCGTACGCCGACTATCCAAGCGTTTCAAATATGCAAGCGCTCATTCTTTCGAAAAATCGCCAAAATCCCTCATACGTCACGAAGGAGTCTTGAGTTCAATCCAAAACGATCGCTACATTTCCAAAAAGTACTTATGGGCCCGAAACGGACACTGTGTGCAAACGTTACGCTCAATTCTTCGTACGCCGAATATCCAAGCGTTCCAAATATGCAAGCGCTCATTCTTTTGAAAAATTGCCGAAATCCCTCCTACGTCATGACGAAGTCGTGAGTTCAATCCAAAACGGTCGCTACATTTCCAAAAAGTACTTATGATCCCAAAATGGACACAGTGTGCAAAAGTTAAGCTCAATTCTTCGTACGCCGACTATCCAAGCGTTCCAAATATGCAAGTGCTCATTCTTTCCAAAAATCGCTAAAATCCCTCATACGTCACGACGAAGTTGTGAGTTCAATCCAAAACGGTCGCTACATTTTCAAAAACTACTTATGGGCCCGAAACGGACACCTTGTGCAAAAGTTACGCTCAATTCTTCGTATGCCGACTATCCAAGCATTCCAAATATGCAAGCGCTCATTCTTTCGAAAAATGGCCAAAATTCCTCATACGTCACGACGAAGTCGTGAGTTCAATCCAAAACGGTCGCTACATTTCCAAAAAGTACTTATGGGCCCGAAATGGACACCGTGTGTAAAAGTCACGCTGAATTCTTCGTACGCCGATTATCCAAGCGTTCCAAATATGCAAGTGCTCAATTTTTCGAAAAATCGCTAAGATCCCTCATACGTCACGACGAAGTGGTGAGTTCAATCCAAAACGGTCGCTACATTTCCAAAAAGTACTTATGGGCCCTAAACGGACACCGTGTGCAAAAGTTACGCTGAATTCTTCCTACGCCGACTATCCAAGCGTTCCAAATATGCAAGTGCTCATTCTTTCGAAAAATGGCCGAAATTCCTCGTACGTCACGACGAAGTCTTGAGTTCAAACTAAAACGGTCGCTACATTTCCAAAAAGTGCTTATGGGCCCGAAATCGACACCGTGTGCAAAAGTTACGCTCAATTCTTCGTACGCCGACTATCCAAGCGTTCCAAATATGCAAGCGCTCATTCTTTCG
>NW_019253188.1:0-1223 GCF_002742605.1 Olea europaea var. sylvestris
TTTTGTTTCAAATCAACCTGTCAAATTTCAGACGGTTCTGACACCGTCGCGAAAAATGACGAAATTGCCGTCGGCGCGATTTTCGTTTTCTATCAACCTGCCAAATTTAAGCTCATTCCGACACCGTCGCGAAAAATGACGACATTGCCCCCAGCGCGATTTTTGTTTCCAATCAACCTTTCAAATTTCAGCCCATTCCGACACCGTCGCGAAAAATGACGAAGTTGCCCCTGGTACGATTTTTGTTTCTGATCAACCTGTCAAATTTCGGCCCATTCCAACACCGTCGCGAAAAATGACGAAATTGCCCCCTGAGCGATTTTTGTTTCCGATTAACCTGTCAAATCTTAGCCCATTCCGACACCATCGCTGAAAATGATGAAATTACCCTCCGTGCAATTTTTGTTTCCAATCAACCTGCCAAATTTCAGCCCATTTCGACACCGCCGCGAAAAATGATGAAATTGCCCCCGGCGCGATTTTTGTTTCCGATCAACCTGTCAAATTTTAGCCCATTTCGACACCATCGCTGAAAATGACGAAATTACCCTCGGCGCAATTTTTGTTTCCAATCAACCTGCCAAATTTCAGCCCATTTCGACACCGCCGCGAAAAATGACGAAATTGCCCTCGGCGCGGTTTTTGTTTCCGATCAACCTTCCAAATTTAAGCCCATTCCGACACCGTCGCGACAAATGACGGCATTGCCCCCGGCGCGATTTTTGTTTCCAATAAACCTGCCAAATTTCAGCCTATTTCGACAACGTCGCGAAAAATGACGAAATTGCCCCTGGCGCGATTTTTGTTTCAAATCAACCTATCAAATTTCGGACGCTTCCGACACCGTCGCGAAAAATGACGAAATTGCCCCCGGCGCGATTTTTGTTTTCGATCAACCTGCCAAATTTAAGCTCATTCCGACACCGTAGCGAAAATTGACGACATTGCCCCCGACGCGATTTTTGTTTCCAATAAACCTGCCAAATTTCAGCCCATTTCGACACCGTCGCGAAAAATGACGAAATTGCCCACGGCGCGATTTTTGTTTCCGATCAACCTATCAAATTTTAGCCCATTCCGATACCGTCGCGAAAAGTGACGAAATTGCCCCGACGCGATTTTTATTTCCAATCAACCTGTCAAATTTCAGCTAATTTCGACACTGTCGCGAAAAATGACGAAAGTGCCCCTGGCCCGGAATTTATTTCTGAATAACCTGTCAA
>NW_019253189.1:0-1223 GCF_002742605.1 Olea europaea var. sylvestris
ATACTTCTCCATTTTTTTGACAATTAACTCTTATTTTTGTTGATAGAAAGATGGGAAATTCCATCATCTTGTCTTTGGAATTTGGGATTAACATTGTTTTGAATAAAGTAAATGAAAGACAGAAAATAGAACTGACTTCATTAGTGTTGTTGATATTTGTGAAAATACCTATTTTGCTATCCAACCATACAAAAGACAAAGCAAATAACTAAAACATAAATGATGTAAGTATCAGCCTATATACATCATTTGTCAACAACAATGTGCTTGGCACTTTCCAAATAAAATTACATTAACAAACAAGCCAAGACTAATTTCATAGAAAAATAGCAAAATAAAACTTCAATTGTTATTCAATTCATCTTTTGTTTTGGAACCAAAAGATTAGTGCCGGACATATCTGAACTACTATTTTCATCACACGGAACATTCAAATTTGAACCTTCATCTGAAGATCTAAAAAGGGCTCTTTTTCCTGGAGGTGACAAATTCTTTTCACAGTCTAGAGAATGTGTGTAGGTACTTTTCACACGTGTTGTACCATATCTTTAATATCAACATTTGCTTGGCTTTTTTCTCCTGGATTTGTCTGGTCTAAATCTGTCATAGAGATGATGTCAAATCTATAGCTTGATGAATTAGGCTCAGTTTGGAATGCTTTTAGGTAGAATGCTCATTGAGTATTCTGTACTTTTTTAGCGACAGCTTCAAGGTATGTTTGTGAATCCTGTAAATGATGTATTCAATTTATATTGCTCGAGCAACATGTTTATAGAGTGGCAAAATGTTGAAGTTACATTAAGTTTCTTACAGAATTGGTTTGCTCCATCAGGGAATGTGCACTTGTAAATAAAAGTTCCTCGATTGCTTCACTAATTGCACTTGCACTAAGTGAGTCTGTGACATCTGACAGCTGCACATATGCTCTAGCCCTAAAATGTATTTGGTACACACTAAACAAATGATCAAGACAATTAAAGAAGGTATGTATATCCATTTAATAAAGTAAAATATACCTAGGAATAGCTTTAGAGTTTAGATTCTTACAAAAAATATAGAGATAAGTTTCTCCAAAATCACCATTTGATTGTCTATAACAGCTGTTGTAAGCCATGTACCGAGATTTGTTATCAATTTTGTCTGTAATTACAATGTCATTTACCAAATAGAACTTCCATTATGTTAAAAACAAAAACAGAGGAAAAATAAGTAATATGAATGCG
>NW_019253190.1:0-1223 GCF_002742605.1 Olea europaea var. sylvestris
TGTAGACTTCGACTGAGAGTCAACGATATCCTTTATACTTTTATCGCTCAGTCCCAAAGCTTTTACAAGTTCTGTCTATCTTAGCATTTGTGAAGTATAGCTTGCTCCCACCAAGAATTAAGGCTTGTTATCGCAGGTCGAGGTGGAAAAGCCAATCAAAACAGCTAGTTTGTGGTGCAATTTGGCATAATGGGGAATAACACAAGATAAAGAACATGCCTCTTTCCTTTACTTCAGAATTCAATGCTAGACTTCCATTAGGATACACAAATTGAATTGTACTAGCTCCCTCTAAACACAATTCCTCACTTTGTTGTTGTGGGATTGTCATCATTGGTCCCTACGTCTAACAAACAACCTAATAGTATTAAATCATGTTGGAAGAAAACGAGTCTACCATGTGGGTTGACTCGACCCGGTTTGCATGGAAATGGGTTTTGGAGGGAGAAGTTGAAAATTGAATTTAAAAGTTAACCTTCCCACCTCCAAAAACTCCCATCAACTTCCATTATTCATCCTTTCTAAAAAAGAAGGAACAAAAGGAAATTCGGGTTAAAGGGTGTGGAAGAAAATACATGAGGAAAAAGACTTGAATTTTGGAATATAACATCTTAAATTGGGTTCTTGAATTGTGGCTATCAAATTCCTTCCATTGTGATCGAATTTCTGACCAAGAGGCGGGTACAAGATGGTGTGGAAAGCAAGCGAATCAAAGGCAAGTAATTCAACCTCGATTTTATGATTTCAAGTATCACTACTTGGAACTTGATTATAAGCATGCAAGCACGTTTTACATTGGTATCAGAGCCTAAGTAAGTTGTTTTCTTGCTTAAACACATGCTGAAAATATCATAGAATGATTGAAACGCATGAATTCCGATTTATTTTTTTTCAAAGCTTGAATGTCTTTAATAGCAACTTTTCATGTACTTCATATTAATTCATGAAATTTATACTGTATGTTCATGATATTATGGAGAACATATCTGAAAAATTTCATGTTATTTGGCTTTGTATTTTGGGAGGAAAATTGAATCCTAGTTGAGAAAATCGAAATTTTATCGCGTGATAATTTCTTGCACGTTAAGTTTCACATTGCCCATTTTATATGATTGGATAGATCTTCTCAATGCCTTTACAACGATATAAAGAATATAAATTTTGGCCTTAAATTAAAGAAATTATAGCCTTCCAAAGTTTCAGCAGAAATCTGAAAAAAAAAA
>NW_019253191.1:0-1223 GCF_002742605.1 Olea europaea var. sylvestris
TGGATACCGTGTGCAAAAGTTGCACTCAATTCTTCGTACGCCAACAATCCAAGCGTTCCAAATATGCAAGTGCTCATTCCTTCAAAAAATAGCCGAAATCCCTCGTACGTCATGACGAAGTGGTGAGTTCAATCCAAAACGATCGCTACATTTCCGAAAAGTTCTTATGGGCCCAAAACGGACACTGTGTGCAAAAGTTACGGTCAATTCTTCGTCCGCCGACAATCCAAGCGTTCTAAATATCCATGTGCTCATTCTTTCGAAAAATGGCCAAAATCCCTCATACGTCACGACGAAGTGGTGAGGTCAATCCAAAACGGTCGCTACATTTCCAAAAAGTTCTTATGGGACCAAAACAAACATCGTGTGTAAAAGTTACGCTAAATTCTTCATACGCCGACAATCCAAGCGTTCCAAATATGCAAGTGCTCATTCTTTTGAAAAATGGCCGAAATCCGTCGTACGTCACGACGAAGTGGTGAGGTCAATCCAAAACGGTCGCTACATTTCCAAAAAGATCTTATGGGCCCAATACGGACACCGTGTGCGAAAGTTACGCTCAATTCTTCGTACGCCGACAATCCAAGCGTTCGAAAAATGCAAGTACTCATTCTTTCGAAAAATGGCTGAAATCCCTCATACGCCACGACGAAGTGATGAATTCAATCCAAAATGGTCGGTACATTTCCAAAAAGATCTTATGGGCCCAATACGGACACCGTGTGCGAAAGTTACGCTCAATTCTTCGTACGCCGACAATCCAAGCGTTCGAAAAATGCAAGTACTCATTCTTTCGAAAAATGGCTGAAATCCCTCATACGCCACGACGAAGTGATGAATTCAATCCAAAATGGTCGGTACATTTCCAAAAAGATCTTATGGGCCCAATACGGACACCGTGTGCGAAAGTTACGCTCAATTCTTCGTACGCCGACAATCCAAGCGTTCGAAAAATGCAAGTACTCATTCTTTCGAAAAATGGCTGAAATCCCTCATACGCCACGACGAAGTGATGAATTCAATCCAAAATGGTCGGTACATTTCCGAAAAGATCTTATGGGCCCAAAACGGACACCGTGTGCGAAAGTTACGCTCAATTCTTCGTACGTCGACTATCCAAGCGTTCTAAAAATGCAAGTACTCATTCTTTCGAAAAATGGCCGAAATCCCTCATACATCACGACGAAGTGGTGAGTTCAATCCAAAATGGTCGCTACATTTCC
>NW_019253192.1:0-1223 GCF_002742605.1 Olea europaea var. sylvestris
AAACTCTTATAAATTTAAATTGTCCAACAGGTAATGTCGCATGGCAAAGTGTAAACTAAAGTGTACACAATCGTGTACATGTATCAAGGTTCTCACCGATTGAACTTCGTTATTTGTACACTGATTTTTGACACGTTGTTTGACACTTGCATTGTTGTCAAATATCAATTGGATGGGAAAAATGTTTGAAATTTAAACAGTCCAACAGGTAATGTCACTTGGCAAAGTGTAAACTAAGGTGTGTACACCATAGTGTACATGTAGCAAGGTTCTCATCAATTGAACTTTACTATTTGTACACTGATTTTTGACACGTTGTTTGACACTTGCAATGTTGTCAAATATCAATTGGATGGGAAAACTATTTGAAATTTAAACTATCCAACAGGGTAATGTCACGTGGAAAAGTGTAAACTAATGTGTACACCATAGTGTATGTGTATCACGGTCCTTACCGATGGAACTTTACTATTTGTACACGGATTTTTAACACGTTGTTTGTCACTTGCATTGTTGTCAAGTGTTAATTGGATGAGAAAACTATTTGAAATTTATGCTGTCCAACAGGGTATTGCCACGTGGCAAAGTGTAAACTAAAGTGTGTACACCACAGTGTAAATGTTGCAAGGTCCTTACCGATTGAACTTCGATATTTGTACACTGATTTTTGATAAGTTGTTTGACACTAGCATTGTCGACAAGTTTCAATTGGAAGGAAAAATTGTTTGAAATTTAAACTTTCCAGCAGGGCAATGTCACGTGGCAAAGTGTGAACTAAAGTGTATACCATAGTGTATATATAGCAAGGTTCTTAACGATTAAACTTTGCTACTTGTAAACTGATTTTTGACACCTTGTTTGACACTTGCATTGTTGTCAAGTTTCAATTGGATGGAAAAACTATTTGAAATTTAAACTATCTAGCAGGGTAATGTCACATGGCAAAGTGTAAACCAAAGTTTACACATTAGTGTACATGTAGGAACGTTCTTACCGATTGAACTTTGCTACTTGTACACTGATTTTTGACACCTTGTTTGATACATGCATTGTTGTCTAGTGTCAATTGGATGAAAAAACAATTTAAAATTTTCATTGTTCAATAGGGTAATGTCACGTGGCAAAGTGTAAACTAAAGGGTACACGATAGTGTACATGTAGCAAGGTTCTTACCAATTGAACTTTGCCATTTGTGCGCCGATTCTTGACACGTTGTTTAACAC
>NW_019253193.1:0-735 GCF_002742605.1 Olea europaea var. sylvestris
TTTTGTTCCCAAACAACCTGTCAAATTTGAGCCCATTCCGACACAGTCGCAAAACATGACGAAATTGCCCCCGGCGCGATTTTGTTTCCGACCAACCTGTCAAATTTTAGCCAATTTCGACACAGTTGCGAAAAATGACGAAATTACCCCCGGCGCGTTTTTGTTCCCGAACAACCTGTCATATTTGAGCCCATTCCGACACAGTCGCAAAAAATGACAAAATTGCCCCCTGCGTGATTTTTGTTTCCGATCAACCTGTCAAAGTTTAGCCCATTCCTACACAGTCGCGAAAAATGACGAAATTGCCCCCGGCGCGATTTTTGTTTCCGATCAACCTGTCAAATTTTAGCCAATTCCGACACAGTTGCGAAAAATGACGAAATTGGCCCCGGCTAGGTTTTTGTTTCCGATCAATCAGTCAAATTTTAGCCCATTCGACATCGTCGCGAAAAATGACAAGATTGCCCCAGGCGCGATTAATGTTTCCTATCAATCGGTCAAATTTTAGCCAATTCCGACACTGTTGCGAAGAATGACGAAATTGCCCCCGACGCGGTTTTCGTCTCCGATCTACTTGTCAAATTTTAGCCCATTCCGACACCTTCGCGAAAAATGACAAAATTACCCCCCGTGCGGTTTTTGTTTCCGATCAACCTGTCAAATTTTAGCCAATTCCGACACAGTCGCGAAAAATGACGAAATTGCTCCCGGCGCGATTTTTGGTTCCGATCAACC
>NW_019253193.1:941-1223 GCF_002742605.1 Olea europaea var. sylvestris
GACACAGTCGCGAAAAATGACGAAATTGCCCCCGGCGCGGTTTTTGTTCCTGATCAACCAGTCAAATTTTTGCCCATACCGACACCATTGCAAAAAATGACGAAATTGCCCCCGGCACGGTCTTTATTCCTGATCAACCTGTTAATTTTTAACCATTCCGACACAGTCACGAAAAATGACGAAATTGCCCAGGGCGCGATTTTTGTTTCCGATCAACCAGTCAAATTTTAGCCCATTCCGACACAGTCGAGAAAAATGATGAAATTACCCCCAACGCGATTT
>NW_019253194.1:0-1223 GCF_002742605.1 Olea europaea var. sylvestris
CGCAAATACAATAAAATCACGATTTATTGGTGCAAAATATTGAATAGAATTTCAAATTATTGAAATCAATATGTGCGCATCAAAATATCCACAAAGTCTGGCTTATTAAAATGTAAAAATTAGAAGGAGATGAAATGAAATGAGATGTGTAAATAAATATCTCTCAAATTACAACACTTTTTTCAAAACTGATATAGCACAATATTAATTTTGTTGAGTGATTCAAAATATTGACAGAATTCTTCACAAAAGGAACGGAGTAGACATGAACCAAAATTGATTGGACTGAATTCTTAAGTAATTTTTCTTTCATTTAATTTAATTATATAACTTATTATACATAATTCAATAATTTTCCTTTGATAAAATTGAATTTAAACTAACAATTGAACAACCTTAAAATTTAACATAACTTTTCAATAAGTAAAATTTTACTTACTTTTTGAAACAGAGAAACTCAAGTTTACTAGCATAAATCACTTCTTTTTAAACTATGTTGTCAAACTTTCTTATCCTCTTTTTTCTTATTCTTTCCTGTAAAAACATGTTTCTCAAATTAACACTTTAGTAAGGGCAAAAACATCATTTGGATGTGGAAGGTCCAAGTGGCAAACCCCAATTGGCTGACGATTCTTCACACGAGTTGTGCTTCTTCAAATCCTGTCATGGCCATCTATTTTTTCTCAATGGCTAAGAACAAATCTGTGCAATTGGTGTGGTATTTGAGGGGTCAATTCCAATGGACGGTTTTTCAGTCTGGTCTTAAAAAATATTTCTCGGTTATTGAGTTTTCTTTCTCTGGCTCTTCGAGAGACTCCTCTTCTTCATCTATTTTTGGTTCTGGTTCTTGTGATCTTTTATGAGATTTCTATAAATCTAGAAGAACCCTATGAAATACTCCTTGCTACAGTAATTTTAGCATGTTGTAAGGCCTGTGTTGTGTCTATTTTGGTCAGGCAGTTGGATTCTTGAATTATTGGTGATTAAGGGTCAATTTTGTAATATCCTTTGGATTGCTGATTAGATCTTCTGTCTGAGTGTGGTCTCAGCGTTGTCACTATCTCTTGGAGGGTTATTTTGCACATAGTGGATGGGCTTGCCTCTGAGCCCTCCATATTAGGCATTTTGGCCGAACTGAGTGAACAATTTGTTTGTGTTCTTTACTGTTTATCCGTTATTGATTGTTTATCTTTTACACGAGCATAGAAATGAATAGGAAAATC
>NW_019253195.1:0-43436 GCF_002742605.1 Olea europaea var. sylvestris
CCAATGTAAAGTGGTTTTCAATTTCATGATAACTTCGGGTTTGATCATTTTCGGCAAATTCGTAGTCGAATTCGATCGGAATCGAGTCAATGAAAATTTGTTTCTGATTTCGTGATAACTTCGGGTTTGTCCCTTTTTGGAGAAATGCTAGTCTAATTCGATTGGAATCGAGCTAATGAAAAGTGGTTTTTGATTCGTGATAACTTCAGGTTTGTTCGTCTTTGACAAATTGCTAGTCTAATACGATTGGAATCGAGCCAATGAAAAGTGGTTTTTGATTTTATGAAAACTTCGGGCTTGATCGTTTTCGGTGAAGTCTTGTCTAATTCGATTGGAATCGACCCAATGAAAAGTGGATTTTGACTTCATGATAACTTCGGGCTTGATCATTTTCGACGAATTGCCAGTCTATTTAGATTGGAATTGAGCCAATGAAAAGTGATTTTTGATTTCATAATAACTTCAGGTTTGTTCGTTTTCGGCTATTTGCTAGTCTAATTCGAATGGAATCGAGCAAATGAAAAGTGGCTTTCGATTTCATGATAACTTCGGGTTTGACCATTTTCGAAAAATTGCTAGTACAATTCAGTTGGAATCGAGCCAATGAAAAGTGGTTTTCGATTTCATGATAATTTCTGGTTTGTTCATTTTTGGAGAAATACTAGTCTAATTCGAATGGAATTGAGCTAATGAAAAGTGATTTTTCATTTCATGATAACTTCGGGTTTGATCATTTTCGGCAAATTGCTAGTCTAATTCGATTGGAATCGAGCCAATGAAATGTGGTTTTTGATTTCGTGATAACTTCAGGTTTGTTCGTTTTCGGCTAATTGCTAGTCTAATTCGATTGGAATCGAGCCAATGATAAGTGGTTTTTGATTTCATGATAACTTCGGGTTTGACCATTTTCGGCGAATTGCTTGTCTAATTCGATTGGAGTCTAGCAAAGGAAAATTGGCTTTCGATTTCGTGATAACATCGGGTTTGATCGATTTCGAAAAATTACTGGTCTAATTCGGTTGGAATCGAGCCAATGTAAAGTGGTTTTCAATTTCATGATAACTTCGGGTTTGATCATTTTCGGCAAATTCGTGGTCGAATTCGATCGGAATCGAGCCAATGAAAATTTGTTTTTGATTTCGTGGTAACTTCGGGTTTGTCCCTTTTTGGAGAAACGCTAGTCTAATTCGATTGGAATCGAGCCAATGAAAAGTGGTTTTTGATTCGTGATAACTTCAGGTTTGTTCGTCTTTGACAAATTGCTAGTCTAATACGATTGGAATTGAGCCAATGAAAAGTGGTTTTTGATTTCATGAAAACTTCGGGTTTGATCGTTTTCGGTGAATTGCTTGTCTAATTCGATTGGAATCGACCCAATGAAAAGTGGATTTTGACTTCATGATAACTTCGGGCTTGATCATTTTCGACGAATTGCCAGTCTATTTAGATTGGAATCGAGCCAATGAAAAGTGATTTTTAATTTCATGATAACTTCAGGTTTGTTCGTTTTCGACTATTTGCTAGTCTAATTCGAATGGAATCGAGCAAATGAAAAGTGGCTTTCGATTTCATGATAACTTCGGGTTTGACCGTTTTCGAAAAATTGCTAGTCTAATTCAGTTGGAATAGAGCCAATTAAAAGTGGTTTTCGATTTCTTTATAACTTCGGTTTTGATCATTTTCGGCAAATTGCTTGTCCAATTCGATTGGAATCGAGCCAATGAAAAGTGATTTTAGATTTCATGATAACTTCGGTTTGTTCGTTTTTGCAGAAATGCTAGTCTAATTCGGTTGGAATCGAGCCAATGAAAAGTGGTTTTTGATTTCGTGATAACTTCGGGTTTGTTCTTTTTGAAGAATTGCTAGTCTAATTCGATTTGAATCGAGCCAATTAAAAGCGGTTTTTGATTTCATGAAAACTTTGGGTTTGATCATTTTCGGTGAATTGCTAGTCTAATTCGATTGGATTCGAGCCAACGAAAAGTTGTTTTGATTTCATGATAACTTTGGGTTTGTTCGTTCTTGGAGAATTGCTAGTCTTATTTGATTAGAATCGAGCCAACGAAGAGTGGTTTTCGATTTCATGATAACATCGGGTTCGTTCGCCTTTGGTAAATTGATAGTCTAATTCGATTGGAATCGAGCCAATGCAAAGTGGTTTTTGATTTCATGATAACATCGGGTTTGTTCATTTTTGGCGAATTACTAGCCTAATTCCATTGGAATCGAGCCCATGAATAGTGGTTTTTGATTTCATGATAACTTTGATTTTGATCGATTTCGACGAATTGCCAATCTAATTCGATTGGAATGGAGCCAACGAAAAGTGGTTTTTGATTCCAAAATAAAATTTGTTTGTTTTCAGCTAATTGCTAGTCTAATTTGATTGGAATCGAGCCAATGAAAAGTTGTGTTTGATTTCATGATAACTTCGGGTTTGAACATTTTCGACGAATTGCTAGTCTAATTCGATTGGAATCGAGCCAATGAAAAGTGGCTTTCAATTTCATAATAACTTCGGGTTTGATCATTTTCGGCTAATTGCTGGTCCAATTCGATGGGAATCGAGCCAATGAAAAGTTGTTTTTGATTTCATGGTAACTTCGAGTTTGTTCCTTTTTGGAGAATTGCTAGTCTAATTCGATTGGAATCGAGTCAATGAAAAGTGGTTTTTGATTACATGATAACTTTGGGT
The DNA here is from genome assembly GCF_002742605.1 of Olea europaea var. sylvestris. Taxonomy (NCBI): domain Eukaryota; kingdom Viridiplantae; phylum Streptophyta; class Magnoliopsida; order Lamiales; family Oleaceae; genus Olea; species Olea europaea. Next base: position 2,696 of record NW_019253195.1, read on the forward strand.
TTGTTCGTCTTTGACAAATTGCTAGTCTAATATGATTGGAATCGAGCCAATGAAAAGTGATTTTTGATTTCATGATAACTTCAGGTTTGTTCATTTTCGGCTAATTGCTAGTCTAATTCGAATGGAATCGAGCCAATGAAAAGTGGCTTTCGATTTCGTGATAACTTTGGGTTTGACCGTTTTGGAAAAATTGCTAGTCTAATTCAGTTGGAATAGAGCCAATGAAAAGTGGTTTTCAATTTCACGATAACTTCGGGTTTGATCATTTTCGGCAATTTGCTAGTCCAATTCGATTGGAATAGAGCCAATGAAAAGTGATTTTAGATTTCATGATAACTTCGGGTTTGCTCGTTTTTGGAGAAATGCTAGTCTAATTCGATTGGAATCGAGCCAATGAAAAGTGGTTTTTGATTTCGTGATAACTTCGGGTTTGTTCTTTTGGGAGAATTGCTAGTCTAATTCGATTGGAATTGAGCCAATAAAAAGTGGTTTTTGATTTTATGAAAACTTTGGGTTTGATCATTTTCGGTGAATTGCTAGTCTAATTGGATTGGAATCAAGCAAACGAAAAGTTGTTTTGATTTCATGATAACTTCGGGTTTGTTCGTTTTTGGAGAATTGCTAGTCTTATTTGATTAGATTCGAGCCAACGAAAAGTGGTGTTCGATTTCGTGGTAACATCGGGTTTTTTCATCTTTGGTAAATTGACAGTCTAATTCGATTGGAATCGAGCCAATGAAAAGTGGTTTTTGATTTCATGATAACATCAGGTTTGTTCATTTTTGGCGAATTACTAGCCTAATTCTATCGGAATCGAGCCCATGAATAGTGGTTTTTGATATCATGATAACTTCGGTTTTGATCGATTTCGACGAATTGCCAGTCTAATTCGATTGGAATGGAGCCAATGAAAAGTTGTTTTTGATTCCATGATAACTTCGAATTTGTTCATTTTCGGCTAATTACTAGTCTAATTTGATTGGAATCGAGCCAATAAAAAGTTGTGTTTGATTTCATAATAACTTCGGGTTTGAACATTTTCGACGAATTGCTAGTCTAATTCGATTGGAATCGAGCCAATGAAAAGTGGTGTTTGATTTGGTGATAACTGCGGGTTTGAACATTTTCGACGAAATGCTAGTCTAATTCGATTGGAATCGAGCCAATGAAAAGTGGCTTTCAATTTCATGATAACTTCGGGTTTGATCATTTTAGGCTAATTGCTGGTCCAATTCGATTGGAATCGAGCCAATGAAAAGTTGTTTTTGATTTCATGGTAACTTCGAGTTTGTTCCTTTTTGGAGAATTGCTAGTCTAATTCGATTGGAATCAAGTAAATGAAAAGTGATTTTTGATTACATGTTAACTTCAGGTTTGTTCGTCTTTGACAAATTGCTAGTCTAATACGATTGGAATCGAGCCAATGAAAAGTGGTTTTTGATTTCATGAAAACTTCGGGTTTGATCGTTTTTGGTGAATTGCTAGTCTACTTCGATTAGAATTGACCCAATGAAAAGTGGATTTTGATTTCATGATAAGTTCGGGTTTGATCGTTTTCGGCGAATTGACAGTCTAATTCGATTGGTATCGAGCCAACGAAAAGTAATTTTGGATTTCGTGATAACTTCAGGTTTGTTCATTTTTGTCTAAGTGGTAGTCTAATTCGATTGGAATCGAGCCAATAAAAAGTGGTTTTCGATTTCATTATAATTTCTAGCTTGCTCATTTTTGGAGAAATACTAGTCTAATTCGATTGGAATCGAGCTAATGAAAAGTGATTTTTCATTTCATGATAACTTCGAGTTTGATCATTTTCGGCAAATTGCTAGTCTAATTCGATTGGAATCGAGCCAATGAAAAGTGGTTTTTGATTTCGTGATAACTTCGGGTTTGTTCGTTTTCGGCTAATTGCTAGTCTAATTCGATTGGAATCGAGCCAATGAAAAGTGGTTTTTGATTTCATGATAATTTCAGGTTTGAACATTTTCGGCGAATTGCTAGTCTAATTCGATTGGAGTCTAGCCAATGAAAATGGGCTTTCGATTTCATGATAACATCGGGTTTGATCATTTTCAAAAAATTACTAGTCTAATTCGGTTGGAATCGAGCCAATGTAAAGTGGTTTTCAATTTCATGATAACTTCGGGTTTGATCATTTTGGACAAATTACTAGTCCAATTCGATCGGAATCTAGCTAAAGAAATTTTTTTTTTTGATTTCGTGATAACTTTGGGTTTGTCCCTTTTTCAAGAAATGCTAGTCTAATTCGATTGGAATCGAGCCAGTGAAAAGTGGTTTTTGATTCGTGATAACTTCAGGTTTGTTCGTCTTTAACAAATTGCTAGTCTAATACGATTGGAATCGAGCCGATGAAAAGTGATTTTTGATTTCATGAAAACTTCGGGCTTGATCGTTTTCGGTGAATTGCTTTCTAATTCGATTGGAATCGACCCAATAAAAAGTGGATTTTGATTTCATGATAACTTCGGGCTTGATCATTTTCGACGAATTGCCAGTCTAATTCGATTGGAATCGAGCCAATGAAAAGTGATTTTTGATTTCATGATAACTTCAGGTTTGTTCGTTTTCGGCTAATTGCTAGTCTAATTCGAATGGAATCGAGCAAATGAAAAGTGGCTTTCGATTTCATGATAACTTCGGGTTTGAACGTTTTGGAAAAAATGCTAGTCTAATTCAGTTGGAATAGAGCCAATGAAAAGTGGTTTTCAATTTCATGATAACTTCGGGTTTGATCATTTTCGGCAAATTGCTAGTCCAATTCGATTGGAATAGAGCCAATGAAAAGTGATTTTAGATTTCATGATAACTTTGGGTTTGTTCATTTTTGGAGAAATGCTAGTCTAATTCGATTGGAATCGAGCCAATGAAAAGTGGTTTTTGATTTCGTGATAACTTCGGGTTTGTTCTTTTGGGAGAATTACTAGTCTAATTCAATTGGAATCGAGCCAATAAAAAGTGGTTTTTGATTTTATGAAAACATTGGGTTTGATCATTTTAGGTGAATTACTAGTCTAATTCGATTGGAATCGAGCTAACGAAAAGTTGTTTTGATTTCATGATAACTTTGATTTTGTTCGTTTTTGGAGAATTGCTAGTCTTATTTGATTAGAATCGAGGCAACGAAAAGTGGTTTTCGATTGCATGGTAACATCGGGCTTGTTCGTCTTTAGTAAATTGCTAGTCTAATTCGATTGGAATCGAGCCAATGAAAAGTGGTTTTTGATTTCATGATAACATCGGGTTTGTTCATTTTTGGCGAATTACTAGCCTAATTCGATCAGAATCGAGCCCATGATTAGTGGGTTTTGATTTCATGATAACTTCGATTTTGATCGATTTCGACGAATTGCCAGTCTAATTCGATTGGAATGGAGCCAATGAAAAGTGGTTTTTGATTCGATGATAACTTTGAATTTGTTCGTTTTCGGCTAATTGCTAGTCTAATTTGATTGGAATCGAGCCAATGAAAAGTGGTGTTTGATTTCATGATAACTTCGGGTTTGAACATTTTCGACGAATTGCTAGTCTAATTCGATTGTAATCGAGCCAATGAAAAGTGGTTTTCAATTTCATGATAACTTTGGGTTTGATCATTTTCGGCTAATTGCTGGTCCAATTCGATTGGAATTGAGCCAATGAAAAGTTGTTTTTGATTTCATGGTAACTTCGAGTTTGTTCCTTTTTGGAGAATTGCTAGTCTAATTCGATTGGAATCGAGTCAATGAAAAGTGGTTTTTGATTACATGATAACTTCGGGTTTGTTCGTCTTTGAAAAATTGCTAGTCTAATACGATTGGAATCGAGCCAATGAAAAGTGGTTTCTAATTTCATGAAAACTCCGGGTTTGATCGATTTCGGTGAATTGCTAGTCTACTTCGATTGGAATTGACCCAATGAAAAGTGGTTTTTGATTTCATGTTAAGTTCGGGTTTGATCATTTTCGGCGAATTGCCAGTCTAATTCGATTGGAATCGAGCCAATGAAAAGTAATTTTTGATTTCGTGATAACTTCAGGTTTGACCGTTTTGGAAAAATTGCTAGTCTAATTCAGTTGGAATAGAGCCAATGAAAAGTGGTTTTCAATTTCATGATAACCTCGGGTTTGATCATTTTCGACAAATTGCTAGTCTAATTCGATTGGAATCGAGCCAATGAAAAGTGATTTTAGATTTCATAATAACTTCAGGTTTGTTCGTTTTTGGAGAAATGCTAGTCTAATTCGATTGAAATCGAGCCAATGAAAGGTGGTTTTTGATTTCGTGATAACTTCAGGTTTGTTCTTTTTGGAGAATTGCTATTCTAATTCGATTGGAATCGAGCCAATAAAACTGGTTTTTGATTTCATGAAAACCTTGGGTTTGATCATTTTCGGTGAATTGCTAGTCTAATTAGATTGGAATCAAGCCAACGAAAAGTTGCTTTGATTTCATGATAACTTCAGGTTTGTTCGTTTTTGGAGAATTGCTAGTCTTATTTGATTAGATTCGAGCCAACGAAAAATGGTGTTCGATTTCATGGTAACATCGGGTTTGTTTGTCTTTGGTAAATTGCTAGTCTAATTCAATTGGAATCGAGCCAATGAAAAGTGGTTTTCGATTTCATGATAACATCGGGTTTGTTCATTTTTGGCGAATTACTAGCCTAATTCGATCGGAATCGAGCCCATGAATAGTGGCTTTTGATTTCATGATAACTTCGATTTTGATCGATTTCGACGAATTGCCAGTCTAATTCGATTGGAATGGAGCCAATGAAAAGTGGTTTTTGATTCCATGATAACTTCGAATTTGTTCGATTTTGGCTAATTGCTAGTCTAGTTTGAGTGGAATCGAGCCAATGAAAAGTGGTGTTTGATTTCATGATAACTTCGGGTTTGAACATTTTCGACGAATTGCTAGTCTAATTCGATTGGAATCGAGCCAATGAAAAGTGGCTTTCAATTTCATGATAATTTCGGGTTTGATCATTTTCGGCTAATTGCTGGTCCAATTCGATTGGAATCGAGCCAATGAAAAGTTGTTTTTGATTTCCTGGCAACTTCGAGTTTGTTCCTTTTTGGAGAATTACTAGTCTAATTCGATTGGAATCGAGTCAATGAAAAGTTATTTTTGATTACATGATAACTTCGGGTTTGTTCGTCTTTGGCAAATTGCTAGTCTAATACGATTGGAATCGAGCCAATGAAAAGTGGTTTCTAATTTCATGAAAACTTTGGGTTTGATCGTTTTCGGTGAATTGCTAGTCTACTTCGATTGGAATTGACCTAATGAAAAGTTGTTTTTGATTTCATGACAAGTTCATGTTTGATCATTTACAGCGAATTGCCAGTCTAATTCGATTAGAATTGAGCCAATGAAAAGTGATTTTTGATTTTGTGATAACTTCAGGTTTGTTCGTTTTTTGCTAATTGGTAGTCTAATTCGATTGGAATCGAGCCAATGAAAAGCGGTTTTCGATTTCATGATAATTTCTGGTTTGTTCATTTTTGGAGAAATACTAGTCTAATTTGATTGGAATCGAGCTAATGAAAAGTGATTTTTCATTTCATGATAACTTCGGGTTTGATAATTTTCGGCAAATTGCCAGTCTAATTCGATTGGAATCGAGCCAATGAAAAGTGGTTTTTGATTTCGTGATAACTTCGGGTTTGTTCGTTTTCGGCTAATTGCTAGTATAATTCGATTGGAATCGAGCCAATGAAAAGTGGTTTTTGATTTCATGATAACTTCGGGTTTGAACATTTTCGGTGAATTGCTAGCCTAATTCGATTGGAGTCTTGCCAATGAAAATTGGCTTTCAATTTCATGGTAACATCGGGTTTGATCGTTTTCAAAAAATTACTGGTCAAATTCGGTTGGAATCGAGCCAAAGTAAAGTGGTTTTCAATTTCATGATAACTTTGGGTTTGATCATTTTCGACAAATTACTGGTCGAATTCGATCGTAATCGAGCCAATGAAAATTTGTTTTTGATTTCGTGATAACTTCGAGTCTGTCCCTTTTTGGAGAAATGATAGTCTAATTCGACTGGAATCGAGCCAATGAAAAGTGGTTTTTGATTCGTGATAACTTCAGGTTTGTTCGTCTTTGACAAATTGCTAGTCTAATACGATTGGAATCGAGCCAATGAAAAGTGGTTTTTAATTTCATGAAAATATGGGTTTTGATCGTTTTCAGTGAATTGCTTGTCCAATTCGATTGGAATTGACCCAATGAAAAGTGGATTTTGATTTCATGATAACTTCGGGCTTGATCATTTTCGACGAATTGACAGTCTAATTCGATTGGAATCGAGCCAATGAAAAGTGATTGTTGATTTCATGATAACTTTAGGTTTGTTCATTTTTGGCTAATTGCTAGTCTAATTCGAATGGAATCGAGCCAATGAAAAGTGGCTTTCGATTTCATGATAACTTTGGGTTTGACCGTTTTCGAAAAATTGCTAGTCTAATTCAGTTGGAATAGAGCCAATGAAAAGTGGTTTTCAATTTCATGATAACTTCGGGTTTGATCATTTTCGGCAATTTGCTAGTCCAATTCGATTGGAATAGAGCCAATGAAAAGTGATTTTAGATTTCATGATAACTTCAGGTTTGATCGTTTTCGGCTAATTGCTAGTCTAATTCGAATGGAATCGAGCCAATGAAAAGTGGCTTTCGATTTCATGATAACTTCGAGTTTGACCGTTTTCGAAAAATTGCTAGTCTAATTCAGTTGGAATAGAGCCAATGAAAAGTGGTTTTCAATTTCAAGATAACTTCGGGTTTGATCATTTTCGGCAATTTGCTAGTCCAATTCGATTGGAATAGAGCCAATGAAAACTGATTTTAGATTTCATGATAACTTTGGGTTTGCTCGTTTTTGGAGAAATGCTAGTCTAATTCGATTGGAATCGAGCCAATGAAAAGTGGTTTTTGATTTCGTGATAACTTCGGGTTTATTCTTTTGGGAGAATTGCTAGTCTAATTCGATTGGAATTGAGCCAATAAAAAGTGGTTTTTGATTTTATGAAAACTTTGGGTTTGATCATTTTCGGTGAATTGCTAGTCTAATTGGATTGGAATCAAGCCAACGAAAAGTTGTTTTGATTTCATGATAACTTCGGGTTTGTTCGTTTTTGGAGAATTGCTAGTCTTATTTGATTAGATTCGAGCCAACGAAAAGTGGTGTTCGATTTAGTGGTAACATCGGGTTTTTTCATCTTTGGTAAATTGACAGTCTAATTCGATTGGAATCGAGCCAATGAAAAGTGGTTTTTGATTTCATGATAACATCAGGTTTGTTCATTTTTGGCGAATTACTAGCCTAATTCTATCGGAATCGAGCCCATGAATAGTGGTTTTTGATATCATGATAACTTCGGTTTTGATCGATTTCGACGAATTGCCAGTCTAATTCGATTGGAATGGAGCCAATGAAAAGTTGTTTTTGATTTCATGATAACTTCGGTTTTGATCGATTTCGACGAATTGCCAGTCTAATTCGATTGGAATGGAGCCAATGAAAAGTTGTTTTTGATTCCATGATAACTTCAAATTTGTTCGATTTCGGCTAACTGCTAGTCTAATTTGATTGGAATCGAGCCAATGAAAAGTGGTGTTTGATTTCATGATAACTTCGGGTTTGAACATTTTCGTCGAATTGCTAGTGTAATTCGATTGGAATCGAGCTAATAAAAAGTGGCTTTCAATTTCATGAAAGCTTCGGGATTGATCATTTTCGGCTAATTGCTGGTCCAATTCGATTGGAATCGAGCCAATGAAAAGTTATTTTTGATTTCATGGTAACTTCGAGTTTGTTCCTTTTTGGAGAATTGCTAGTCTAAATCGATTGGAATCGAGCCAACGAAAAGTGGCTTTCGATTTCATGATAACTTTACGTTTGCTCATTTTTGGAGAAATGCTAGTCTAATTCGATTGGAATCGAACCAACGAAAAGTGGTTTTTGATTTCATAATAACTTCAGGTTTGTTGGTTTTTTGGGAAATGCTAGTCTAATTCGATTGGAATCGAGCCAATGAAAAGTAGTATTTGATTTCATGATAACTTCGATTTTGTTCATTTTTGACGAATTGCTAGTCTAATTCGATTGGAATCGAGCCAATGAAAAGTTGTTTTTGATTTCATGATAACTTTGGATTTGATCGTTTTCGAAAATTGTTAGTCTAATTCGACTGGAATCGAGGCAACGAAATGTGGTTTTGATCTCTTGATAACTTTAGGTTTGTTCATTTTTGGCGAATTGCTAGTCATATTCGATTGGAATCAAACCAATGAAAAGTGGCTTTCGATTTCATGATAACATCGGGTTCATTCGTCTTTGGCGAATTGCTTGTCTAATTCGATTAGAATCGAGCCACTAAAAAGTGGTTTGCGATTTCATGATAACTTCGGGTTTGATCTTTTCAGCAAATTTCTGGTCCAATTCGATTGGAATCGAGTCAATGACAAGTGGTTTTTGATTTCATGATAACTTCATATTTGTTCGTTTTTGGCGAAATGCTAGTCCAATTTGATTGGAATCGAGCCAATGAAAAGTGGTTTTTGATTTCATGATAACTTCGGGATTGTTCGTTTTTGGCGAATTGCTAGTCTAATTCGATTGGAATCGAGCCAATGAAAAGTAGTTTTTGATTTCATGATAACTTCGGGCATGATCATTTTCGACGAATTTCTAGTCTAACTCGATTGGAATCGAGCCAATGAAAAGGGGTTTTGATTTCATGATAACCTCAAGTTTGTTCGTTTTTGGAGAATTACAAGCCATATTTAACTAGAATCAAGCCAATGAAAAGTGGCCTTCAATTTCATGATAATATCAGGTTTGTTCGTCTTTGGTAAATTGCCAGTCAATTTTGATTGGAATCGAGCCAATAGAAAGTGATTTTTGATATCAAGAAATCTTCGAGTTTGATTGTTTTCGACAAATTGCTAGTCTAATTCGATCGGAATCGAGCCAATGAAAAGTGGTTTTTGATTTCATGATAACTTCGGGTTTGTTCATTTTTGGAGAATTGCTAGTCTAATTAGATTGGAATCGAGCCAACGAAAAGTGGCTTTCGATTTCACGATAACTTCGGGTTTGTTTATCTTTGGCAAATTGCTAGTCTAATTCGTCTGGAATCGAGTCAATGGAAGTGGTTTATGATTTCATGACAACTTTGGGTTTGATAATTTTCGGCAGATTGCTAGTCTAATTTGATTGGAATCAAGCCATTGAAAAGTGGTTTTAATTTCATGATAACTTCAGGTTTGTTCATTTTTAGCGAATTGCTAGTCTTATTCGATTAGAATCGAGCCAATGAAAAGTGGCATTCGATTTCATGATAATATCGGGTTTGTTCGAGCCAATGGAAATTGGTTTTCGATTTCATGACAACATCGGGTTCGTTCGTCTTTGGCGAATTGCTTGTCTAATTCGGTTGGAATCAAGCCACTGAAAGTGGTTTCCGATTTCATGATAACTTCGTGTTTGATCTTTTCGGCAAATTGCTGGTCCAATTCGATTGGAACCGAGTCAATGGAAAGTGGTTTATGATTTCATGACAACTTCGGGTCTGATCATTTTCAGCATATTGCTAGTCTAATTCGATTGGAATCGAGCCATTAAAAAGTGGTTCTGATTCCATGATAACTTCGGGTTTGTTCGATTGGAATCGAGCCAATGAAAAGTGGTTTTTGATTTCATGACAACTTCGGTCTTAATAGTTTTTGGAGAATTGCTAGTCTAATTTCATTGGAATCGAGCCAATGAAAAGTGGTTTTGATTTCATGATAACTTCGTGTTTGTTTATTTTTGGCGAATTGCTAGTCTAATTCGATTAGAATCGAGCCAATGGAAAGTGGATTTCGATTTCATGATAACATCGGGTTTATTCGTCTTTGGGAAATTACTAGTCTAATTCGATTGGATTCGAGCCAATGAAAAGTGATTTTTGATTTCATGATAACATCGGGTTTGTTCGTCTTTGGCAAATTGCTAGTTAAATTCGATTGGAATCGAGCCAATGAAAAGTGGTTTTTGATTTTATGATAACAACTGGTTTGTTCCTCTTTGGCAAATTGCTAGTCTAATTCGATTGGAATTGAGCCAATGAAAAGTAGTTTTTGATTTCATGATAACTTCGAGTTTGATCGTTTTCGAAAAATTGCTATTCTAATTCGATTGGAATTGAGCCAATGAAAATTGGTTTTTGATTTAATGATAACATCGGGTTTGTTCGACTTTGGCAAATTGCTAATTTAATTCGCTTTGGAATCGAGCCAACGAAAAGTGGTTTTTGATTTAATGATAACTTCAGGTTTGTTCGATTTTGGCAAAATGCATGTCTAATTCGATTGGAATTGAGCCAATGAAAAGTTTTTTTATTTTATGATAGCTTCGGATTTGATCGTTTTCGAAAATTGCTAGTCTAAATCGATTGTAATCGAGCAAACGAAAAGTGGTTTTTGATTTCATGATAACTTCGGGTTTGATCATTTTCGGCGAATTGCTAATCTAATTCGATTGGAATCGAGCCAATGAAAAGTGGTTTTTGATTTCATGATAATTTTGGGTTTGTTCATTTTCGGCTAATTGCTAGTCTAATACGATTGGAGTCGAGCCAATGAAAAGTGGTTTTTGATTTCATGATAATTTTGGGTTTGTTCGTTTTCGGCTAATTGCTAGTCTAATACGATTGGAGTCGAGCCAATGAAAAGTGGTTTTTGATTTCATAATAACTTCGGGTTTGGTCATTTACGACGAATTGCTAGTCTAATTCGATTGGGATCGAGCCAATGAAAAGTGGCTTTCGATTACATGATAACTTCGGGTTTGATCGTTTTCGAAAATTGCTAGTCTAATTCAATTGGGATCGAGCCAATGAAGAATGGTTTTTGATTTCATGATGACTTTGGAATTGATCGTTATCGAAAATTGCTAGTCTAATTCGATTGGAACCGAGCCAATGAAAAGTGGCTTTTGATTTCATTATAACTTCGGGTTTGATCGTTTTCGAAAAATTGCTATTCTAATTCGATTGGAATCGAGCCAATGAAAAGTGGTTTCTGATTCAATGATAACATCGGGTTTGTTCGACTTTAGCAAATTGCTAATTTTATTCGCTTGGAATCGAGCCAACGAAAAGTGGTTTTTGATTTAATGATAACTTCAGGTTTGTTCGATTTTGGCAAAATGCATGTCTAATTCGATTGGAATTGAGCCAATGAAAAGTTTTTTTTGATTTTATGATAACTTCGGATTTGATCGTTTTCGGCGAATTGCTAGTCTAATTCGATTGGAATCGAGCAAATGAAAAGTGGTTTTTGATTTCATGATAATTTCGGGTTTGTTCATTTTCGGCTAATTGCTTGTCTAATTCGGTTGGAGTCGAGCCAATGAAAAGTGGTTTTTGATTTCATAATAACTTCGGGTTTGGTCATTTTCGGTGAATTGCTAGTCTAATTTGATTAGGATCGAGCCAATGAAAAGTGGCTTTTGATTGCATGATAACTTCGGGTTTGATCGTTTTCGAAAATTGCTATTCTAATTCGATTGGAATCGAGCCAATGAAAAATGGTTTTTTATCTCATGATAACTTCGAGTTTGATCGTTTTCGGCAAATTGCCAGTCTAATTTGATTGGAATCGAGCCAATGAAAAGTTGTTTATGATTTCATGATAACTTTAGGTTTGATCGTTTTGGTGAATTGCTAGTCTAATTCGATTGGAATCAAGCGAATGAAAAGGGGTTTTGATTTCATGATAACGTCGGGTTGGGTAGTTTTTGGCGAATTACAAGCCTTATTTAACTAGAATCGGACCAATGAAAAGTGGCCTTCGATTTAATGATAACATCAGGTTTGTTTGTCTTTGGAAAATTGCATGTCTAATTTGATTGGATTTGAGCCAGTAGAAAGTGGTTTTTGATATCAAGACAACTTCGGGTTTGATCATTTTTGGCAAATTGCTTGTCTAATTCGATTGGAATCGAGCTCATAAAAAGTGGTTTTTGATTTCATGATAAGTTCAGGTTTGTTCGTTTTTGTCGAATTGCTAGTCTAATTAGATTGGAATCGAGCCAATGAAAAGTGGCTTTCGATTTCATAATAACTTCGGGTTTGTTCGTCTTTGGTGAAATGCTAGTCCAATTCAATTGGAATCGAACCAATGAAAAGTGGTTTTTGATTTCATGATAACTTCGTGTTTGTTCATTTTTTGCGAAACGCTGGTCTAATTCGATTAGAATCGAGCCAATGAAAAGTAGTTTTTGATTTCATGAGAACTTCGGGTTTCTTCGTTTTTGACGAATTGCTAGTCTAATTCGATTGGAATCGAGCCAATGAAAAGAAGTTTTTGATTTCATGATAACTTCGTGTTTGATCGTTTTCTGTGAATTGCTAGTCTAATTCGATTGGAATCGAGCCAATGAAAAGTGGTTTTTGGCTTCATGATGACTTCCGGTTTGTTCGTTTACAGTGAATTGCTAGTTTGATTCGATTAGAATTGAACCTATGAAAAGTGGCTTTCGATTTCATGATAACTTCGGGTTTGATCGTTTTTGAAAAATTGCATGTCAAATTCGGTTGGAATCGAACCAATGAAAAGTGGTTTTTGATTTCATGATAACTTTGGGTCTGTTCATTTTTGGCGAAATGCTAGTTTAATTCTATTGGAATCGAGCCAATGAAAAGTGGTTTCGATTTCATAATATCTTCAAATTTGTTAGTTTTTGGCGAATTGCTAGCCTTATTCAATTAGAATTGAGCCAATGAAAAGTGGCTTTCGATTTCATGATAACATCGGGTTTGTTTGTCTTTGGTAAATTGCTAGTCTAATTCTATTGGAATCGAGCCAATAAAAAGTGGTTTTTGGTATCAAGACAACTTGGGGTTTGATCATTTTCGGCAAATTGCTAATCTAATTCGATTGGAATCGAGCCAATAAAAAGTGGTTTTTGATTTCATGGTAACTTCAGGATTGTTCATTTTTGGCAAATTTCTGGTCTAATTAGATTGGAATTGAGCCAACGAAAAGTGGCTTTCGATTTCACGATAACTTCGGGTTTGTTCGTTTTTGGAGAAATGCTAGTCTAATTCGATTGGAATCGAACCAAGGAAAAGTGGTTTTTGATTTCATGATAACTTCGAGTTTGTTGGTGTTTTCGGAAATGCTAGTCTAATTCGATTGGAATCGAGCCAATGAAAAGTAGTTTTTGATTTCATGATAACTTCGATTTTGTTCGTTTTTGATGAATTTCTAGTCTAATTCGATTGGAATCGAGGCAATGAAAAGTGATTTTTGATTTCATGATAACTTTGGATTTGATCGTTTTCGAAAATTACTAGTCTAATTCGATTGGAATCGAGGCAATGAAATGCGGTTTTGATCTCATGATAACTTTAGGTTTGTTCATTTTTGTTGAATTGCTAGTTTAATTCGATTGGAATCAAACCAATGAAAAGTGGCTCTCGATTTCATGATAGGTTTGGATTTTTTTTCATTTTTGGCGAAATGCTAGTCTAATTCGATTGGAATCGAGCCGATGAAAAGTGGTTTTTGATTTCATGATATCATTTGGTTTGATCATTTTCGGTGAATCGCCAGTCTAATTCGATTGGAATCGAGCCAATGAAAAGTGGTTTTGATTTCATGATAACTTCGAGTTTGTTCGTTTTTAGCGAATCACTAGTCTTATTCGATTAGAATCGGGCCATTGAAATGCGGCATTCGATTTCATGATAACATCGGGTTTGTTCATCTTTGGCAAATTGCTAGTCTAGTTCGTTTGGAATCGGGCCAATGGAAATTGGTTTTTGATTTCATGACAACATCGACTTCATTCGTCTTTGGCGAATTGCCTGTCTAATTCGATTAGAATCGAGCCACTGAAAAGTGGTTTGCGATTTCATGATAACTTCGTGTTTGATCTTTTCGGCAAATTGCTTGTCCAATTCGATTGGAATCGAGCCAATGAGAAGTGGTTTTTGATTTCACGATAGCTTCGGGTTTCTTCATTTTTTGCGAAATGCTAGTCCAATTCGATTGGAAAAAGTGGTTTTTGATTTTATAATAACTTTGGGTTTGTTCATTTTTAGCGAATTGCTAGTCTAATTCGATTGAAATCGAGCTAATGGAAAGTGGTTTTTGATTTCATGATAACTTTGGGTTTGATCATTTTTGGTGAATTGCTAGTCTAATTCGATTTGAATTGAGCTAATATAAAGTGGTTTGGATTTCATGATAACTTCGAGTTTGTTCATTTTTGGCGAATCACTAGTCTTATTCGATTAGAATCGAGCCAATGAAAAGGGGCATTCGATTTCATGATAACATCGGGTTTGTTCGTCTTTAGCAAATTGCTAGTCTAATTCGTTTGGAATCGAGCCATTGGAAAGTGGTTAATGATTTCATGACAACTTCGAGTTTGATCGTTTTTAGCTAATTGCTAGTCTAATTCGATTGGAATCGAGTCAATAAAAAGTGGTTTTTGATTTCATGATAACTTCGGGTTTGTTCATTTTTGGCGAATTGCTAGTCCAATTCGATTGGAATCGAGCAATCGAAAAGTGGTTTTTGATTTCATGATAACTTCGGGTTTGCTCATTTTCGGCGAATTGCTAGTCTAATTCGATTGGAATCGTGATAATGAAAATTTGTTTTTGATTTCATGATAATTTCGGGTTTGTTCGTTTTTGGCTAATTGTTAGTCTAATTCGGTTGGAGTCGAGCCAATGAAAAGTGGTTTTTGATTTCATAATAACTTTGGGTTTGGTCATTTTTGGCGAATTGCTAGTCTAATTCGATTGGGATCGAACCAATGAAAAGTGGCTTTCGATTACATGATAACTTCGGGTTTGATCGTTTTCGAAAATTGCTAGTCTAATTCTATTGGAATTGAGCCAATGAAAAATGGTTTTTGATTTCATGTTAAGTTCGAGTTTGATCGTTTTCGACAAATTGCTAGTCCAATTCGATTGGAATCGAGCCAATGAAAAGTGCATTTTGATTTCATGATAACTTCGCGTTTGTTCTTTTTTGGTGAATTGCTAGTCTAATTCGATTTGAATCGAGCCAATGGAAAGTTGTTTTTGATTTCATGATAACTTCACGTGTGTTCGTCTTTGGCAAATTGTTGATCTAATTCGATTGGAATCGAGCCATTGAAAAGTAGTTTTTGATTTCATGATAACATCGGGTCTATTCGTCTTTGGCAAATTGCTAGTCCAATTCGATCGGAATCGAGCCAATGAAATTTGGCTTTGATTTCATGATAACTTCGTGTTTGTTCATTTTTGGCAAATTGCTTGTCTAATTTGTTTGGAACCGAGCCAATGAAAAGTGGCTTTCGATTTCGTGACGACTTCGAATTTGTTCATTTTTGGAGAAATGCTTGTCTAATTCGATTGGAATCGAGCCAATGAAAAGTGGCTTCCGATTTCGTGACGACTTCGAAGGTGTTCATTTTTGGAGAAATGCTTGTCTAATTCGATTGGAATCGAGCCAATGAAAAGTGGGTTTTGATTTCATCATGACTTCGGATTTGTTCATTTTCGACGAATTGCTTGTCTAATTCGATTGGAGTCGAGCCAACAAAAAGTGGTTTTTGAATTCACGATAACTTCGGGTTTGTTGGTTTTTAGCGAATTGCCAGTCTAATTCGATTGGAATTGAGCAAATGAAAAGTGGTTTTTGATTTCATGATAACTTCGGGTTTGTTCGCTTTTGGCACATTTCTAGTCAAATTTGATTGGAATCGAGCCAATGAAAAGCGGTTTTTGATTTCATGATAACTTCGCATTTGATCGTTTTCGGTAAATTTCTAGTCTAATTCGAATGGAAACGAGCCATGAAAAGTGGTTTCGATTTCAAGATAACTTCGGGTTTGTTCATTTTTGGCGAATTGCTAGTCTAATTCGATTAGAATCGAGCCAATGAAAAGTGGCTTTCGATTCCATGATAACATCGGGTTTGTTCATCTTTGGTAAATTGCTAGTCTAATTCGATTGGAATCGAGCAAATGAAAAGTGGTTTTTTATTTCACAATAACATCGGGTTTGTTCGTCTTTAGCAAATTGCTAGTCTAATTCGATTCGAATCGAGCTAATGAAAAGTGGCTTTCGACTTCATGATAACTTCGGGTTTGATCATTTTCAGCTAATTGCTAGTCTAATTCGATTGGAATCGTTCGAATGAAATGTGGTTTTGATTTCATGATAACTTCGAGTTTGATCATTTTTAGCAAATTGCTAGTCTAATTCGATTGGAATTGAGCGAATGAAAAGTGGTTTTGACTTCATAATAGCTTCGGGTTTGTTCGTTTTGGCAAATTGCTATTCTAATTCGATTGGAATCGAGCCAATGAAAAGTGGTTTTTGATTTAATGATAACTTCGCGTATGATCGTTTTCGTCAAATTGCTAGACTAATTCGATTGGAATCGAGCCAATGAAAAGTGATTTTTGATTTCATGAAAACATCGGGTTTGTTCATTTTTGGCGACCTTCTAGTCTAATTCTATTGGAATCAAGCTAATGAAAGGTGCTATTTGATTTCATGATAACTTCGGGTTTGATCATTTTCGACAAATTGCTTGTCTAATTCGATTGGAATAGAGCCATTGAAAAGTGGTTTGCGATTTCATGATAACTTTGGGTTTGATCATTTTCGACAAATTACTTGTACAATTCGATTGGAATCGAGCCAACGACAAGTGGTTTTTGATTTCATGATAACATCGGGCTTGTTCGTCTTTGGTGAATTGCTTGTCTAATTCGGGTGGAATCAAGTCACTGAAAAGTGGTTTGCAATTTCATGATAACTTCGAGTTTGATCATTTTTGGCAAATTGCTAGTCTAATTCGATTGGAATCGAGCCAATGACAAGTTGTTTTTGATTTCATGATAACTTCGGGTTTGTTCATTTTTGGAGAAATGCTAGTCCAATTCGATTGGAATCAAGCCAATGAAAAGTGGTTTTCGATTTCATGAAAACTTCGGGTTCGTTCGTTTTGGCGAATTGTTAGTCTAATTTGATTTGAATGTAGCCAATGAAAAGTGGTTTTTGATTTCATGATAACTTTAGGTTCAATCGTTTTCGGTGAATTGCTAGTCTAATTCAATTCGAATCGAGAAAATGAAAATTGGTTTTGATTTCATGATAACTTCGGGTTTGTTCATTTTTGACGAATTGCTAGTCTTATTCGATTAGAATCGAGCCAATGAAAAGTGGCTTTCGATTTCATGATAACATCGGGTTTGTTCATCTTTGGTTGATTGCTAGTCTAATTCGATTGGAATTGAGCCAATGGAAAGTGGTTTTTGATTTTATGACACCTTCGGGTTTGATCGTTTTTGGCAAATTGCTAGTCTAATTCTATTTGAATCGAGCCAATAGAAAGTGGCTTTTGATTTCAAGATAACTTCAGGTTTGTTCAATTTTGGCGAATTGCTAGTCCAATTCGATTAGAATCGAGCCAATGAAAAATAGTTTTTGATTTCATGATAACTTCGATTTTGATCATTTTCGACAGATTGCTAGTCTAATTCGATTGGAATCGAGCCATTGAAAAGTGATTTTGATTTCATGATAACTTCGGGCTTGTTCATTTTTGTCGAATTGCTAACCGAATTCGATTAGAATGAAGCCAATGAAAAGAGGGTTTCGATGTCATGATAACATCGGGTTTGTTCGTCTTTGGCAAATTGCTAGTCTAATTCGATTCGAATCGAGCCAATCAAAAGTGGTTTTTGATTTCATGATAACTTCGGGTTTGATCATTTTCGACCAATTGCTAGTCTAATTCGATTGGAATCGAGCCAATGAAAAGTGGTTTTGATTTCATGATAGCTTCTGGTTTGTTCGTTTATGGCAAATTGCTAGTCTAATTCGATTAGAATCGAGCCAATGAACATTGGCTTTTGATTTAATGATAACATCGGGTTTGTCAAATTGCTAGTCTAATTAGATTGGAATCAAGCCAATGAAAAGTGGTTTTCGATTTCATGATAACATCGGGTTTGTTCGTCTTTGGAAAATTGCTAGTCTAACTCAATTGGAATCGAGCAATGATAAGTGATTTTTGATTTCATGATAACATCGGGTTTGTTCGTCTTTGGCAAATTGCTAGTCTAATTCATTTGGAATCGAGCTAATGAAAAGTGGTTTTTGATTTCATGATAACTTCGGGTTTGTTCATTTTTGGCTAATTGCTAGTCTACTTTGATTGGAATCCAGCCATTGAAAAGTGGTTTTTAATTTCATGATAACTTCACGTTTGTTCATTTTTGGCGAATCGCTAGTCTAATTCGATCGGAAGAGAGCCAATGGAAAGTTGGTTTTGATTTCGTGATAACTTCGGGTGTTTCCATCTTTGGCAAATTGCTAGTCAAATTCGATTGGAATCGAGCCAATGAAAAGTGGTTTTTGATTTGATGATAACATCGGGTTTGTTCGTCTTTAGCAAATTTATTAGTCTAATTCCATTGGAGTCGAGCCAATGAAAAGTGGTTTTTGATTTAATGATAATTTCGGGTTTGTTCGTCTTTGGCAAAATGCTAGTCTAATTCGATTGGAATCAAGCCAATGAAAAGTTGTTTTTGATTTCTTGATAACAACGGGTTGGTTCATATTTGGCGAATTGCTAGTTTAATTCGATTGGAATCGAGCCAATGAAAAGTGGTTTTTGATTTCATGATAACTTCGGTTTTGATCATTTTCGGTGAATTGCTAGTCTAATTCGATTGGAATCAAGCCAATGAAAAGTGGTTTTTGATTTCATGATAACAACGGGTTTGTTCATCTTTGCCAAATTGCTAGTCTAATTCAATTGGAATCGAGCCAATGAAAAGTGGTTTTGACTTCATGACAACTTTGGGTTTGTATGTTTTTCGCCAATGAAAAGTGATTTTTTATTTCACGATAACTTCGGGTTTGTTCGTTTTTGGCGAATTGGCGAATTGTTAGTCTAATTCGTTTGGAATCAAGCCATTGAAAAGTGATTTTTTATTTCACGATAACTTTGGGTTTGAAAGTTTCAACAAATTACTAGTCTAATTCGATTGGAATCGAGCCGATGAAAAGTGATTTTTGATTTCAGGATAACTTTGGATTTGATCATTTTTGGAAATCGCTTGTCTAATGAGGTTGGAACCAAGCCAATGAGAAGTGGTTTTTGATTTCATGATAAATTCGGGTTTGTTCATTTTCGGCTAATCGTTAGTCTAATTCGATTGCAATCGAGCCAATGAAAAGTGGCTTTCGATTAGTTGATAACTACGGGTTTGATCATTTTTGAAAAATTGCTTGTCAAATTCGGCTGGAATCGAGCTAATGTAAAGTGGTTTTTGATTTCATGATAACTTCGTGTTTGTTCATTTTTGGCAAAATGCTAGTTTAATTGGATTGGAATTGAGCCAATGAAAAGTGGTTTTTGATTTCATGACAACTTTGGGTTTCTTCGTTTTTGGCGATTTGCTAGTCTAATTCGATTGGAATTGAGCCAATGAAAAGAGGTTTTTGATTTCATGATAACTTTAGGTTTGATTGTTTTCGGTGAATTGCTAGTCTTTTTCGATTGGAATCAAGCCAATGAAAATTGGTTTTGATTTCGTGATAACTTTGGGTTTGTTCGTTTTCGATGAGTTGCTAGTCTT
This sequence comes from Olea europaea var. sylvestris, assembly GCF_002742605.1. Classification (NCBI taxonomy): domain Eukaryota; kingdom Viridiplantae; phylum Streptophyta; class Magnoliopsida; order Lamiales; family Oleaceae; genus Olea; species Olea europaea. The sequence continues at coordinate 22,348 of NW_019253195.1, forward strand.
ATTCGATTAGAATCGAGCCCTTTCGATTTCATGATAACTTCGTGTTTGATAGTTTTCGAAAAATTGCTTATCAAATTCGGTCGGAATCGAGCCAATGAAAAGTGGTTTTCGATTTCGTGATAACTTCAGGTACGATCGTTTTCGGCTTATTGCTAGTCCAATTCGATTGGAATAGAGCTAATGAAAAGTGGTATTTGATTTCGTGATAACTTCGGGTCTTATAGTTTTTGGAGAAATACTAGTTTAATTCGATTGGAATCGAGCCAATGAAAAGTGATTTTTAATTTCATGAAAATCTCGGGTTTGTTCGTTTTTGGCGAATTGCTAGTCTAATTCGATTGGAATCGAGCCAATGAAAAGATGTTTTTGATTTCTTGATAACTTCGGGTTTGATCATTTGCGATGAATTGGTAGTCTAATTCGATTGGAATCGAGCCAATGAAATTTGGTTTTTGGTTTCATGATAACTTCGGGTTTGTTCATTTTTGGCGAATTGCTAGTCTAATTTGATTGGAATCGAGCCAATGAAAAGAGGTTTTTGATTTTTTGCTAACTTCGAGTTTGATCGTTTTCGATGAATTGGTAGTCTAATTCGATTGGAATCGAGCCAATGAAAAGTGCTTTTTGATTTCATGATAAGTTCGGGTTTGTTCATTTTTGGCGAAATACTAGACTAATTCGATTGGAATAGAGCCAATGAAAAGTTGTTTTTGATTTCATGATAACTTCGGGTTTTCTCATTTTCGGGAAATTGGTAGTCTAATTCGATTAGAATCGAGCCAATGAAAAGTGGCTTTCGATTTCATGATAATATCGGGTATGTTCGTCTTTGGCAAATTACTTGTCTAATTCGATTGGAATCGAGCCAATGAAAAGTGGTTTTGATTTCATGATAACTTCGGGTTTGTTTGTTTTTGACAAATTGCTAGTCTAATTCGATTAGAATCGAGCAAATGAAAAGTGGCTTTCGATTTCGTGATAACATCGGGTTAGTTCGTCTTTGGGAAATTGCTATTCTAATTCGATTGGAATCGAGCCAATGAAAAGTGGTTTTTGATTTCATGATAACATCGGGTTTGTTCGTCTTTGGCAAATTCCTAGTCTAATTCGATTGGAATCGAGCTAATGAATTGTGGTTTTGATTTCATGATAAATTCTATTTTGTTCATTTTTTGGCGAAATGCTAGTCTAATTCTATTGGAATCGAGCCAATGAAAAGTGGTTTTTGATTTCATGATAACTTCGGATTTGATCGTTTTCGAAAATTGCTTGTCCAATTAGATTGGAACCGAGCCGACAAGAAGTAGTTTTTGATTTCATGATAACTTCGAGTTTGTTCATTTTCAGCTAATTACTAATCTAATTCGATCGGAATTGAGTCAGTGAAAAGTTGCTTTCGATTTCATGATAACGTCGGGTTTGATTATTTTTGAAAAATTGCTTGTCAAATTCGATTGGATTCAAGACAATGAAAAGTGGTTTTCGATTTCATGATAACATCAGGTTTGTTCGTCTTTGGTAAATTGCTAGTGTAATTCAATTGGAATCGAGCCAATGAAAAGTGGTTTTTGATTTCATGATAAATTCTGGCTTGTTCATTTTTTACGAATTGCTAGTCTAATTCGATTGGAATCGAGCCAATGAAAAGTGTCTTTTGATTTCATGATAACTTTGGATTTGATTGTTTTTGGAAATTACTTGTCTAATTAGATTGGAACCGAGCCAATGAGAAGTGGTTTTTGATTTCAAGATAACTTCGGGTTTGTTCATTTTCAGCTAATTGTTAGTCTAATTCGATTGGAATCGAGCAAATGAAAAGTGGCTTTCGATTTCATGATAACTTCGGGTTTGATCATTTTCGAAAAAGTTCTTGTCAAATTCGGTTGGAATCGAGCCAATGAAAAGTGATTTCCGATTTCATGATAACTTCGAGTTTGTTCATTTTTGGCGAATTGCTAGTCCTATTCGATTTGAATTGAGCCAATGAAAAGAGATTTTTGATTTCATGATAACTTCGGGTTTGATCGTTTTCGATGATTGGTAGTCTAATTCGATTGGAATCGAGCCAATGAAAAGTGGTTTTTGAATTCATGATAACTTCGGATTTGATCGTTCTCAAAAATTGCTAGTCTAATTCGATTGGAATCGAGCTAATGAAAAGTGGTTTTTTAGTTTCATGATAAATTTTGTTTTGTTCGTTTTTTGGCGAAATGCTAGTCTAATTCGATTGGAATCGAGCCAATGAAAAATGGTTTTTGATTTCATGATAACTTCGGATTTGATTGTTTTCGAAAATTGCTTGTCCAATTAGATTGGAACCAAGCCAATGAGAAGTGGTTTTTGATTTCTTGATAACTTCGGGTTTGTTCATTTTCGGATAATTGCTAGTCTAATTCGATTGGAATCGAGGCAATGAAAAGTTGCTTTCGATTTCATGATAACGTCGGGTGTGATCATTTTTGAAAAATCGCTTGTCAAATTCGGCTGGAATCGTGACAGTAAAAAGTGGTTTTCGATTTCACGATAACTTGGGTTTGATCGTTTTCGACTTATTGCTAGTTAAATTCGATTGGAATCGAGCCAATGAAAAGTGGTTTTTGATTTCATGATAACTACGGGTTTGTTCATTTTTGGTGAATTGCTAGTCTAATTCGGTTGGAATCGAGCCAATGAAAAGTGATTTTTTATTTCACGATAACTTCAGGTTTGAAAGTTTTCGACAAATTACTAGTCTAATTCAATTGAAATTGAGCCCATGAAAAGTGGTTTTTTATTTCACGATAACTTCGGGTCTGAAAGTTTTCGACAAATTACTAGTCTAATTCGATTGAAATTGAGCCGATGAAAAGTGGTTTTTTATTTCATGAAAACTTTGGGTTTGTTCATTTTTTGTGAAATACTGGATTAATTCGATTGGAATCAAGCCAATGAAAAGTTGCTTTTGATTTCATGATAACTTCGGGCTTTATCATATTCGGCAAATTGCTAGTCTATTTCGATTAAAATCGAGCCAGTTAAAAGTGGTTTTACATTTCATGATAATATTGGGTATGTTCGTCTTTGGCAAATTGCTTGTCTACTTCGATTGGAATCGAGCCAATGAAAAGTGATTTTTTTATTTCATGATAACTTCGCGTTTGTTTGTTTTTGGCAAATTGCTAGTCTAATTCGATTGGAATCGAGCCAATGGAAAGTGGTTTTTGATTTCATGATAACTTCGGGTGTGTTCGTCTTTGGCGAATTGCTAGTCTAATTCGATTGGAATCGAGCCAATGAAAAGTGGTTTTTGATTTCAAGATAACATCGGGTTTGTTCATCTTTGGTAAGTTGCTAGTCTAATTCGACTGGAATCGAGCCAATGAAAAGTGTTTTTTGATTTCCTGATAACATCGGGTTTGTTCATCTTTGGTAAGTTGCTAGTCTAATTCGATTGGAATCGAGACAATGAAAAGTGTTTTTTGATTTCATGATAACTTCGGGTTTTTTCATTTTTGGCGAAATGCTAGTCTAATTCGATTGGATTCGAACCAATGAAAAATGGTTTTTGATTTCATGATAACTTCACGTTTGTTCGTTTTTTGTGAATTGCTAGTCTAATTCGATTGGAATCGAGCCAATGGAAAATGGTTTTTGATTTCATGATAACTTCGTTTGTTTTTGTCTAGGGCAAATTCCTTGTCTTATTCAATTGGAGTCGAGACAATGAAAAGTGGTGTATGATGTCATGATAACATCGGTTTTTTCATCTTTGGCAAATTGCTAGTCTAATTCGATTGGAATCAAGCCAATGAAAAGTGGTTTTTGATTTCATGATAACATCAGGTTTGTTCATCTTTGCCAAATTGCTAGTCTAATTCAATTGGAATCGAGCCAATGAAAAGTGGTTTTGACTTCATGACAACTTCAAGTTCGTATGTTTTTCGCCAATTGCTAGTCTAATTCGATTAGAATCGAGCTAATGAAAAGTGATTTTTTATTTCACGATAATTTCGGGTTTGTTCGTTTTTGGCGAATTGTTAGTCTAATTCGTTTGGAATCAAGCCAATGAAAAGTGATTTTTTATTTCACGATAACTTTGGGTTTGAAAGTTTTCAACAAATTACTAGTCTAATTCGATTGAAATCGAGCTGATGAAAAGTGATTTTTTATTTCATGAAAACTTCGGGTTAGTTAATTTTTGGTGAAATACTAGACTAATTCGATTGGAATCAAGCCAATGAAAAGTTGTTTTTTATTTCATGATAAGTTCAGGTTTTATCATATTCGACAAATTGCTAGTCTAATTCGATTAGAATCGAGCCAATGAAAAGTGATTTTCGATTTCATGATAATATTGGGTATGTTCGTCTTTGGCAAATTGCTAGTCAACTTCGATTGGAATCGAGCCAATGAAAAGTGGTTTTCGATTTCATGCTAACTTCGTGTTTGTTCGTTTTTGGCAAATTGCTAGTCTAATTCGATTGGAATCGAGCCAATGGAAAGTGGTTTTTGATTTCATGATAACTTCGGGTGTGTTCGTCTTTGGTAAATTGCTAGTCTAATTCGTTTGGAATCGAGCCAATGAAAGTAGTTTTTGATTTCATGATAACATCGGGTTTGTTCATCTTTGGTAAGTTGCTAGTCTAATTCGACTGGAATCGAGCCAATGAAAAGTGGTTTTTGATGTCATGATAACATCGGGTTTGTTCATCCTTGGCAAATTGCTAGTCTAATTCGATTGGAATCGAGCCAATGAAAAGTGGTTTTTGATTTCATGATAACATCGGGTTTGTTCAACTTTGGCAAATTGCTAGTCGAATTCGATTGGAATCAAGCCATTGAAAAGTGGTTTTGATTTCATGATAACTTTGGGTTTGTATGTATTTGGCGAATTGCTTGTCTAATTCGATTAGAATCGAGCTAATGAAAAGTGGCTTTCAATTTCATGATAACATCAGGTTCGTTCGTCTTTGGGAAATTGCTATTCTAATTCGATTGGAATCGAGCCAATGAAAAGTGGTTTTTGATTTCATGATAACATCGAGTTTGTTCGTCTTTGGTAAATTGCTAGTCTAATTCGATTGGAATCGAGCTAATGAAAAGTTGTTTTTAATTTCATGATAATTTTTGTTTTGTTCGTTTTTTGGCGAAATGCTAGTCTAATTCGATTGGAATCGAGCCAATGAAAAGTGGTTTTTGATTTCATGATAACTTTGGATTTGATTGTTTTCGGAAATTGCTTGTCCAATTAGATTGGAACCAAGCCAATGAGAAGTGGTTTTTGATTTCATGATAACTTCGGGTTTGTTCATTTTTGGCTAATTGCTAGTCTAATTCAATTCGAATCGAGCCAATGAAAAGTTGCTTTCGATTTCATGATAATGTCGGGCGTGATCATTTTTGAAAATTGCTTGTCAAATTCGGCTGGAATCGTGACAATAAAAAGTGGTTTTCGATTTCACGATAACTTCGGGTTTGATCGTTTTCGTCTTATTGCTAGTCAAATTCGATTGGAATCGAGCCAATGAAAATTGGTTTTTTATTTCATGATCACTTTGGGTTTGTTCATTTTTGGCGAATTGCTAGTCTAATTCGATTGGAATCGAGCCAATGAAAAGAGGTTTTTGATTTCATGATAACTTCCGGTTCGGTCGTTTTCGGTGAATTGCTAGTCTAATTCAATTGAAATTGAGCCCATGAAAAGTGGTTTTTTATTTCACGATAACTTCGGGTTTGAAAGTTTTTGACAAATTACTAGTCTAATTCGATTGAAATTGAGCCAATGAAAAGTGGTTTTTTATTTCATGAAAACTTTGGGTTTGTTCGTTTTTTGTGAAATACTGGACTAATTCGATTGGAATCAAGCCAATGAAAAGTTGTTTTTGATTTCATGATAACTTCGGGCTTTATCATATTCGACAAATTGCTAGTCTATTTCGATTATAATCGAGCCAATGAAAACTGGTTTTCGATTCCATGATAATATTGGGTCTGTTCGTCTTTGGCAAATTGCAAGTCTACTTCGATTGGAATCGAGCCAATGAAAAGTGATTTTTTATTTCATGATAACTTCGCCTTTGTTCGTTTTTGGCAAATTGCTAGTCTAATTCGATTGAAATCGAGCCAATGGAAAGTGGTTTCTGATTTCATGATAACTTCGTGTGTATTCGTCTTTGACAAATTGCTAGTCTAATTCGATTGGAATCGAGCCAATGAAAAGTTGTTTTTGATTTCAAGAAAACATCGGGTTTGTTCATCTTTGGTAAGTTGCTAGTCTAATTCGATTGGAATCGAGCCAATGAAAAGTGTTTTTTGATTTCATGATAACTTCGGGTTTTTTCATTTTTGGCGAAATGCTAGTCTAATTCGATTGGAATCGAGCCAATGAAAAGTGGTTTTTGATTTCATGATAACTTAACGTTTGTTCGTTTTTGGTGAATTGCTAGTCTAATTCGATTGGAATCGAGCCAATGGAAAGTGACTTTTGATTTCATGATAACTTCATGCGTTTTCGTCTATGGCAAATTCCTAGTCTAATTTGATTGGAGTTGAGCCGATGAAAAGTGGTTTTTGATTTCATGATAACATTGGGTTTGTTCATTTTTGGCAAATTGCTAGTCTAATTCGATTGGAATCGAGCCAATGGAAAGTGGTTTTTGATTTCATGATAACATCGGGTTTGTTCATCTTTGGCAAATTGCTAGTCTAATTCAATTGGAATCGAGCCAATGAAAAGTGGTTTTGCCTTCATGATAACTTCGGGTTTGTATGTTTTTCGCCAATTGCTAGTCTAATTCGATTAGAATCGAGCTAATGAAAAGTGATTTTTTATTTCACGATAACTTCGGGTTTGTTCCGTTTCGACGAATTGTTAGTCTAATTCGTTTGGAATCAAGCCAATGAAAAGTGATTTTTTATTTCACGATAACTTCGGGTTTGAAAGTTTTCAACAAATTACTAGTCTAATTCGATTGAAATCGAGCTGGTGAAAAGTGATTTTTTATTTCATGAAAACTTCGGGTTTGTTCATTTTTGGTGAAATACTAGACTAATTTGATTGGAATCAAGCCAATGAAAAGTTGTTTTTGATTTCATGATAAGTTCGGGTTTTATCATATTCGACAAATTGCTAGTCTAACTTGATTAGAATTGAGCCAATGAAAGGTGGTTTTCGATTTCATGATAATATTGGGTATGTTCGTCTTTGGCAAATTGCTAGTCTACTTCGATTGGAATCGAGCCAATGAAAAGTGGTTTTCTATTTCATGATAACTTCGCGTTTGTTCGTTTTTGGCAAATTGCTAGTCTAATTCGATTGGAATCGAGCAAATGGAAAGTGGTTTTTGATTTCATGATAACTTCAGGTGTGTTCGTCTATGGCAAATTGCTAGTCTAATTCGATTGGAATCGAGCCAATGAAAGTGGTTTTTGATTTCATGATAACATCGGGTTTGTTCATCTTTGGCAAGTTGCTAGTCTAATTCGATTAGAATCGAGCCAATGAAAAGTGGTGGTGATTTCATCATAACTTCGGGTTTGTTCCTTTTTGGCGAAATGCTAGTCTAATTCGATTGGAATCGAGCCAATGAAAAGTAGTTTTTGATTTCATGATAACTTCGCGTTTGTTCTTTTTGGTGAATTGCTAGTCTAATTCGATTGGAATCGAGCCAATGGAAAGTGATTTTTGATTTCGTGATAACTTCGTGTGTTTTCGTCTATGGCAAATTCCTAGTCTAATTTGATTGGAGTCGAGCCAATGAAAAGTGGTTTTTGATGTCATGATAACGTCGGGTTTGTTCATCCTTGGCAAATTGCTAGTCTAATTCGATTGAAATCGAGCCAATGAAAAGTGGTTTTTGATTTCATGATAACTTCGGGTTTGTTCATCTTTGGCAAATTGCTAGTCGAATTCGATTGGAATCGAGCCAATGAAAAGTGGTTTTGATTTCATGATAACTTTGGGTTTGTATGTTTTTGGCGAATTGCTAATCTAATTCAATTAGAATCGAGCTAATGAAAAGTGGCTTTCAATTTCATGATAACATCAGGTTTGTTCATCTTTGGGAAATTGCTATTCCAATTCGATTGGAACCGACCCAATGAAAAGTGGTTTTCGATTTCATGATAACATTGAGTTTGTTCGTCTTTGGTAAATTGCTAGTCTAATTCGATTGGAATCGAGCTAATGAAAAGTGGTTTTTTAGTTTCATGATAAATTTTGTTTTGTTCGTTTTTTGGCGAAATGCCAGTCTAATTCGATTGGAATCGAGCCAATAAAAAGTGGTTTTTGATTTCATGATAACTTCGGATTTGATTGTTTTCAAAAATTACTTGTCCAATTAGATTGGAACCAAGCCAATGAGAAGTGGTTTTTGATTTCATGATAACTTCGGGTTTGTTCATTTTTGGCTAATTGCTAGTCTAATTCGATTGGAATCGAGGCAATGAAAAGTTGCTTTCGATTTCATGATAACATCGGGTGTGATCGTTTTTGAAAAATTGCTTGTCAAATTCGTCTGGAATCGTGACAATAAAAAGTGGTTTTCGATTTCACGATAACTTCGGGTTTGATCGTTTTCGACTTATTGCTAGTTGAATTCGATTGGAATCGAGCCAATGAAAATTGGTTTTTTATTACATGATTACTTCGGGTTTGTTCATTTTTGGCGAATTGCTAGTCTAATTCGATTGGAATCGAGCCAATGAAAGAGGTTTTTGATTTCATGATAACTTCCGATTCGGTCGTTTTCGGTGAATTGCTAGTCTAATTCAATTGGAATCAAGCCAATGAAAAGTGGTTTTTGATTTCATGATAAGTACGGGTTTGTTCATTTTTGGCGAATTGCTAGTCTAATTCGGTTTGAATTGAGCCGATGAAAAGTGGTTTTTTATTTCACTATAACTTCGAGTTTGAAAGTTTTCAACAAATTACTAGTCTAATTCGATTGAAATCGTGCCGATGAAAAGTGGTTTTTTATTTCATGAAAACTTCGGGTTTGTTCCTTTTTTTTGAAATACTAGACTAATTCGATAGGAATCGAGCTAATGAAAAGTTGTTTTTGATTTCAGGATAACTTCGGGTTTTATAATATTCGGCAAATTGCTAGTCTAATTCGATTATAATTGAGGCAGTGAAATGTGGCTTTCGATTTCATGATAATATTGGGTACATTCGTCTTTGGCAAATTGCTAGTCTACTTCGATTGGAATCGAGCCAATGAAATGTGGTTTTTTATTTCAAGATAACTTCGTGTTTGTTCGATTTTGGCAAATTGCTAGTCTAATTCGATTGGAATCGAGCCAATGGAAAGTGGTTTTTGATTTCATGATAATTTCGGGTGTGTTCGTTTTTGGCAAATTTCTAGTCTAATTCGATTGGAATCGAGCCAATGAAAAGTGATTTTTGATATCATGATAACTCCAGGTTTGTTCGTTTTTGGCGAAATGCTAGTCTAATTCGATTGGAATCGAGCCAATGAAAAGTGGTTTTTGATTTCATGATAACTTCGTGTTTGTTCGTTTTTGGTGAATTGCTAATCTAATTCGATTGGATCGAGCCAATGGATAGTGGTTTTTAATTTCATGATAACTTCGTGTGTTTTCGTCTATGGCAAATTCCAAGTCTAATTCAATTGTAGTCGAGCCAATGAAAAGTGGTTTTTGATGTCATGATACCATCGGGTATGTTCATCCTTGGCAAATTGCTAGTCTAATTCGATTGGAATCGAGCCAATGAAAAGTGGTTTTTGATTTCATGATAACATCGGGTTTGTTCATCTTTGGCAAATTGCTAGTCTAATTCGATTGGAATCGAGCAAATGAAAAGGGGTTTTGACTTCATGATAACTTTGGGTTTGTATGTTTTTGGCGAATTGCTAGTCTAATTCAATTAGAATCGAGCCAATGAAAAGTGGCTTTCGATTTCATGAGAGCATCGGGTTTATTCGTCTTTGGAAAATTGCTAGTCTAATTCGATTGGAATCGAGGCAATGAAAAGTGGTTTTTAGTTTCATGATAACATCGGGTTTGTTCATCTTTGGTAACTTGCTAGTCTAATTCAATTGGAATCGAGCCAATGAAATGTGGTTTTTGATTTCATCATAAATTTCGGTTTGTTCGTTTTTGGCAAAATGCTAGTCTAATTCGATTGGAATCGAGCCAATGAAAAGTGGTTTTTTATTTCATGATAACTTCGAATTTGATCATTTTTGGAAATCGGTTGACTAATCAGATTGGAACCGAGCCAATGAGAAGTTGTTTTTGATTTCATGATAATTTCGGGTTTGTTCATTTTCGGAAAATTGCTGGTCTAATTCAATTGGAATCGAGCCAATGGAAAGTGACTTTTGATTTCATGATAACTTCGGGTTTGATCGTTTTCGAAAAATTGCTTGTCAAATTCAGTTGGAATCGGGCCAGTGAAAAGCGGTTTTCGAATTCATGATAACTTCCAGATTGATCATTTTTGGGTTATTGCTAGTCCAATTCAATTGGAATCGAGCCAGTCAGAAGTGATTTTTGATTTCATGATAACTTCGGGTTTGATCGTTTTCGATGAATTGGTAGTCTAATTTGATTGGAATCGAGCCAATGAAAAGTGATTTTTGATTTCATGATAACTTCGGGTTTGTTCGTTTTTGGCGAAATACTAGACAAATTCGATTGGAGTAGAGCCAATGAAAAGTTGTTTTGGATTTCATGATAACTTCGGGTTTTATCATTTTCGAGAAATTGCTAGTCCAATTCGATTAGAATCGAGCCAATGAAAAGTGGTTTTCGATTTCATGATTATATCGGGTATGTTCGTCTTTGGCAAATTACTTGTCTAATTCGATTAGAATCGAGCTAATGAAAAGTGGCTTTCGATTTCGTGATAACATCGGGTTTGTTCGGCTTTGGGAAATTACTATTCTAATTCGACTGGAAACGAGCCAATGAAACGTGGTTTTTGATTTCATGATAACATCGGGTTTGTTTATCTTTGGCAAATTGCTAGTCTAATTCGATTGGAATCGAGCTAATGAAAAGTGGTTTTTGATTTCATGATAAATTTTGTATTGTTCTTTTTTTGGCGAAATGCTAGTCTAATTCTATTGGAATCGAGCCAATGAAAAGTGGTTTTTGATTTCATGATAACTTCGGATTTGATCGTTTTCGAAAATTGCTTGTCTAATTAGATTGGAACCGAACTAATGAGAAGTGGTTTTTGATTTCATGATAACTTCGGGTTTGTTCATTTTTAGCTAATTGCTAGTCTAATTCGATTGGAATCGAGTCAGTGAAAAGTTGCTTTCGATTTCGTGATAACGTCGGATTTGATTGTTTTTGAAAAATTGCTTGTCAAATTCGATTGGAATCGAGACAATGAAAAGTGGTTTTCGATTTCATGATAACATCAGGTTTGTTCGTCTTTAGCAAATTGCCAATCTAATTCGATTGAAATCAAGCCAATGAAAAGTGGTTTTTGATTTCAGGATAAATTCCAGCTTGTTCATTTTTTACGAATTGCTAGTCTACTTCGATTGGAATCGAGCCAATGAAAAGTGGTTTTTGATTTCAGGATAACTTCGGATTTGATCGTTTTCGGAAATCGCTTGTCTAATGAGATTGGAACCAAGCTAATGAGAAGTGATTTTTGATTTCATGATACCTTCGGATTTGTTCATTTTTGGCTAATTGTTAGTCTAATTCGATTGCAATCGAGCCAACGAAAAGTGGGTTTCGATTTTATTATAACTACGGGTTTGATCGTTTCGAAAAATTGCTTGTCAAATTCGGCTGGAATCGAGCTAATGTAAAGTGGTTTTTGATTTCATGATAACATCGGGTTTGTTCGTTTTTGGCAAAGTACTAGCTTAATTGGATTGGAATTGAGCCAATGAAAAGTGGTTTTTGATTTCATGATAACTTAGGGTTTCTTTGTTTTTGGCGAATTGCTAGTCTAATTCAATTGGAATTAAGCCAATGAAAAGAGCTTTTTGATTTAGTGATATCTTTGGGTTTGATCATTTTCGGAGAATTGCTAGACTTATTCGATTGGAATCGAGCCAATGAAAAGTGGTTTTGATTTCATGATAACTTCGGGTTTGTTCATTTTCGACGAGTTGCTAGTCTTGTTCGATTCGAATCGCGTCAATGAAAAGTGGCTTTCGATTTCATGATAACTTCGTGTTTGATAGTTTTCGAAAAATTGCTTATCAAATTCGGTTGGAATCGAGCTAAAGAAAAGTGGTTTTCAATTTCATGATAACTTCAGGTACAATTGTTTTCGGCTTATTGCTAGTCCAATTCGATTGGAATAGAGCCAATGAAAAGTGGTTTTTGATTTCATGATAACTTCGGGTCCGATCGTTTTTGGCCAAATGCTAGATTAATTCGATTGGAATCGAGTCAATGATTAGTGGTTTTTGATTTCATGAAAACTTCAGGTTTGTTCGTTTTTGACGAATTGCTAGTCTAATTCGATTGGAATCGAGCCAAAGAAAAGAGGTTTTTGATTTCTTGATAACTTCGGGTTTGATCATTTTCGATGAATTGGTAGTCCAATTTGATTGGAATCGAGCCAATGAAAAGTGGCTTTTGATTTCATGAGAACTTCGGGTTTGTTCGTTTTTGGCAAATTTGTAGTCTAGTTCGATTGGAATCCAGCCAATGAAAAGTGGTTTTTGATTTTTTGATAACTTTGGGTTTGATCGTTTTCGATGAATTGGTAGTCTAATTCGATTGGAATCGAGCCAATGAAAAGTGATTTTTGATTTCATGATAACTTCGGGTTTGTTCATTTTTGGCGAAATACTAGACTAATTCGATTGGAATAGAGCCAATGAAAAGTTGTTTTTGATTTCATGATAACTTTGGGTTTTATCATTTTCGAGAAATTGCTAGTCTAATTTGATTAGAATCGAGCCAATGAAAAGTGTTTTTCGATTTCATGATAATATCGGGTATGTTCGTCTTTGGCAAATTACTTGTCTAATTCGATTGGAATCGAGCCACTGAAAAGTGGTTTTGATTTCATGATAATTTCGAGTTTTTTTTTGTCGAAGTGCTAGTCTAATTCGATCAGAATCGAGCCAATGAAAAGTGGCTTTCGATTTCGTGATAACATCGGGTTTGTTCGTCTTTGGGAAATTGCTATTCTAATTCGATTGGAATCGAGCCAATGAAAAGTGGTTTTTGATTTCATGATAAATTCTGGTTTGTTCGTTTTTGGCGAAATGCTAGTCTATTTCGATTGGAATCGTGCCAATGAAAAGTGGTTTTTCATTTCAGGATAACTTCGGATTTGATCATTTTCGAAAATCGCTTGTCTATTGAGATTGGAACCTAGCCAATGGGAAGTGGTTTTTGATTTCATGATAACTTCGGGTTTGTTCATTTTCGGCTAATTGTTAGTCTAATTCGATTGCTATCGAGCCAATGAAAAGTGGCTTTCGATTTCATGATAACTATGGGTTTGATCGTTTTCGAAAAATTGCTTGTCAAATTTGGCTGGAATCGAGCTAATGTAAAGTGGTTTTTGATGTCATGATAACTTCAGGTTTGTTCGTTTTTGGCAAAATGCTAGTTTAATTGGATTGGAATTGAGCCGATGAAAAGTGGTTTTTGATTTCATGATAACTTCAGGCTTCTTCGTTTTTGCCGAATCACTAGTCTAATTCGATTGGAATTAAGCCAATGAATAGAGGTTTTTGATTTCGTGATAACGTTGGGTTTGATCATTTTCGATGAATTGCTAGTCTTATTTGATTGGAATCGAGCCAATGAGAAGTGGTTTTGATTTCATGATAACTTCGGGTTTGTTCGTTTTCGGCGAGTTGCTAGTCTTCTCCGATTAGAATCGAGCCAATGAAAAGTGGCTTTCAATTTCAAGATAACTTCATGTTTGATAGTTTTCGAAAAATTGCTTATCAAATTCGGTTGGAATCGAGCCAATGAAAAGTGGTCTTGGATTTCATGATAACTTCAAGTACGATAATTTTCGGCTTATTGCTAGTCCAATTCGATTGGAATAGAGCCAATGAAAAGTGGTTTTTGATTTCATGACAACTTCGGGTCTGATCGTTTTTGGCGAAATGCTAGTTTAATTTGATTGGAATCGAGCCAATGAAAAGTGATTTTTGATTTCATGAAAACTTCGGGTTTGTTCGTTTTTGACGAATTGCTAGTCTAATTCGATTGAAATCTAGCCAATGAAAAGAGGTTTTTGATTTCTTGATAACTTTGGGTTTGATCATTTTCGGGAAATTGCTAGTCTAATTCGATTTCATGATAATATCGAGTATGTTCATATTTAGCAATTTACTAGTCTAATTCGTTTGGAATCGAGCCAATGAAAAGTGGTTTTGATTTCATGATAACTCCGGGTTAGTTTGTTTTTGGCGAATTGCTAATCTAATTCGATTATAATCGAGCCAATGAAAAGTGGATTTCTATTTCATGAGAGCATCGGGTTTGTTCATCTTTGGAAAATTGCTAGTCTAATTCGATTGGAATCGAGCCAATGAAAAGTGGTTTTTGATTTCATGATAACATCGGGTTTGTTCGTCTTTGGCAAATTGCTAGTCTAATTCGATTGGAATCGAGCCAATGAAAAGGTGTTTTTGATTTCATGATAATGACGGGTTTTTTCGTCGTTGGTAAATTGTTAGTCTAATTCGATTGGAATCGAGCCAATGACAAGTGGTTTTTGATTTCATGACAACTTCGGGTTTGTTCATTTTTGGCTAGTTGCTAGTCTAATTTGATAGGAATCGAGCCAATGAAAAGTGTTTTTTTATTTCCTGATAACTTCACATTTGTTCGTTTTTAGCGAATTGCTAGTCTAATTCGATCGGAATCGAGCCAATGGGAAGTGGTTTTTGATTTCATGATAACTTCGGATGTGTTCGTCTTTGGCAAATTGCTAGTCAAATTCGATTGGAATCGAGCCAACGAAAAATGGTTTTTGATTTCATGGTAACATTGGGTTTGTTCTTCTTTGGCTAATTGCTAGTCTAATTGGATTGGAATCGAGCGAATGAAAGGTGGTTTTTGATTTAATGATAACTTCGGGTTTGTTCATTTTTGGGGAAATGCTAGTCTAATTTGATTGGAATCGAGCCAATGAAAAGTTGTTCTTGATTTCATGATAACTTCGGGTTTGTTCATTTTTGGCGAATTGCTAGTCTAATTCAATTGGAATCGAGCCAATGAAAAGAGGTTTTTGATTTTTTGATAACTTCGGGTTTGACCATTTCGATGAATTGGTAGTCTAAATCGATTGGAATCGAGCCAATGAGAAGTTATTTTGGATTTCATGATAACTTCGAGTTTGTTCGTTTTTGGCGAAGTACTAGACTAATTCGAATGGAATAGAGCCAATGAAAAGTTGTTTTTGATTTCATGATAATTTCGGGTTTTATGATTTTCGGGAAATTGCTAGTCCAATTCGATTAGAATAGAGCCAATGAAAAGTGGTTTTCGATTTCATGATAATATCGGGTATGTTCGTCTTTGGCAATTTACTTGTCTAATTCGATTGGAATCGAGCTAATGAAAATTGGTTTTCGATTTCATGAGAGCATCGAGTTTGTTCGTCTTTGGGAAATTGCTAGTCTAATTCTATTGGAATCCAACCAATGAAAAGTGGTTTTTGACTTCAGGATAACATCGGGTTTCTTCCTCTTTGGCAAATTGCTAGTCTAATTCGATTGGAATCGAGCCAATGAAATGTGGTTTTTGATTTCATGATAACTTCGGGTTTGTTCCTTTTCGGCTAGTTGCTAGTCTAATTCGATAGGAATCGAGCCAATGAAAATTGGTTTTTTATTTTCTGATAACTTCGTATTAGTTCGCTTTTGGCGAATTGCTAGTCTAATTTGATCGGAATCGAGCCAATGAAAAGTGATTTTCGATTTCATGATAACATCAGGTTAGTTCGTCTTTGGAAAATTGCTAGTCTAATTGGATTGGAATCGAGCCAATGAAAAGTGGTTTTCGATTTCACGATAACGTCAGGTTTGTTCGTCTTTGTCAAATTGTTTGTCTAATTCGATTGGAATCGAGCCAATGAAAAGTGGTTTTTGATTTCATGATAACTCCGGGTTTGTTCCTTTACGACTATTTGCTAGTCTAATTCGATAGGAATTGAGCCAATGAAAATTGGTTTTTTATTTCCTGATAACTTCGCATTAGTTCGTTTTGGCAAATTGCTAGTCTAATTCGATCAGAATCGAGCCAATGGAAAGTGGTTTTCGATCTCATGATAACTTTGGGTGTGTTCGTCTTTGGCAAATTACTAGTCAAATTCGATTGGAATCGAGCCAATGAAAAGTGGTTTTCGATTTCACGGTAACATCGGGTTTGTTCGTCTTTAGCAAATTGCTAGTCTAATTCGATCGGAATCGAGCCAATGATAGGTGGTTTTTGAATTAATGATATGTTCGGGTTTGTTCGTTTTTGGGGAAATGCTTGTCTAATTCGAATGGAATTGAGCCAATGAAAAGTGGTTTTTGATTTCATGATAAAATCGGGTTTGATCGTCTTTGGCAAATTGCTAGTCTAATTTGATTGGAATCGAGCCAATGAAAAGTAGTTTTTGATTTCATGATAACGTCGGGTTTGTTCGTCTTTGGCAAATTGTAAGTCTAATTCGATTGGAATCGAGCCAATGAGAAGTGGTTTTTGATTTCATGATAACTTCGGGTTTGTTCATTTTCGGCTTGTTGCTAGTCTAATTCGATAGGAATCGAGCCAATGAAAAGTGGTTTTATATTTCCTGATAACTTCGCATTTGTTACTTTTTAGCGAATTGCTAGTCTAATTCAATCGGAAATGAGCCAATGGAAAGTGGTTTTTGATTTCATGATAACTTCGGGTGTGTTCGTATTTTGTAAATTGCTAGTCATATTCGATTGGAATCGAGCCAATGAAAAATGGTTTTCGATTTCATGGTAACATTAGGTTTGTTCGTCTTTGGCAAATTGCTAGTCTAATTTTATTGGAATCGAGCCAATGAAAGGTGGTTTTTGATTTAATGATAACTTCGGGTTTGTTCCTTTTTGGGGAAATACTAGTCTAATTCGATTGGAATCGAGCCAATGAAAAGTTGTTTTTTGATTTCATGATGACTTTGGGTTTGTTCGTTTTTGGCAAATTGCTACACTAATTCGATTGGAATCGAGCCAATGAAAAGATGTTTTTGATTTTTTGATAACTTTGGGTTTGATCATTTTCGATGAATTGGTAGTCTAATTCGATTGGAATCGAGCCAATGAAAAGTGATTTTTGATTTCATGATAACTTCGGGTTTGTTCGTTTTTGGCGAAATACTAGACTAATTCGATTGGAATAAAGCCAATGAAAAGTTGTTTTTGATTTCATTATAATTTCAGGTTTTATCATTTTCGGGAAATTGCTAGTCTAATTCGATTAGAACAGAGCGATGAAAAGTGGTTTTCGATTTCATGATAATATAGGGTATGTTCGTCTTTGGCAATTTACTAGTCTAGTTCGATTAGAATGGAGCCAATGAAAAGTGGTTTTGACTTCATGATAACTTCAGGTTAGTTCGTTTTTGGCGAATTGCTAGTCTAATTCGATTATAATCGAGCCAATGAAAAGTGGCTTTCGTTTTCTTTAGAGCATCGGGTTTGTTTGTCTTTGGGAAATTTCTAGTCTAATTCGATTGGAATCGAGCCAATGAAAAGTGGTTTTTGATTTCATGATAACATCGGGTTTGTTCATCTTTGGTAAATTACTAGTCTAATTTGATTGGAATCGAGCCAATGAAATGTGGTTTTTGATTTCATGATCAATTTTCGTTTGTTCGTTTTTGGCGAAATGCTAGTCTAATTCGATTAGAATCAAGCCAATGAACAGTGGTTTTTGATTTCATGATAACTTCGGGTTTGATCATTTTTTACGAATTGCTAGACTAATTCGATTGGAATCGAGTTAATGAAAAGTGATTCTGATTTCATCAAAGCTTCGGGTTTGTTCTTTTTTGGTGAATTGCTAGTCTAATTCGATTAGAATCGAGCCAATGAAAAGTGGCTTTCGATTTCATAATAACATCGGGTTCGTTCATCTTCGGCAAATTACTAGTCTAATTTGATTGGAATCAAGCCAATGAAAAGTGGTTTTCGATTTCATGATGACATCGGGTTTGTTCGTTTTTAGCGAATTGCTAGTCTAATTAGCTTGGAATCGAGCCAATGAAAAGTTGTTTTTGATTTCTTGCTAACTTCAGGTTTGATCATTTTCGACGATTTGCTAGTCTAATTCGATTGGAATCGAGCTAATGAAAAGTGATTTTAATTTCATCATAGCGTCGGGTTTGTTCTTTTATGGCGAATTGCTAGTCCATTTCAATTTGAATCGAGCCAATGAAAAGTGGCTTTCGATTTCATAATAACATCGGGTTTGTTCATCTTTGGCAAATTGCTAGTCTAATTCGATTGGAATCAAGCCAATGAAAAGTGGATTTCGATTTCATGATGACATCAGGTTTGGTCGTCTTTGGAAAATTGCTAGTCTAATTCGATTGGAATCGAGCCAATGAAAAGTGATTTTTGATTTCACGATAACGTCAGGTTTGTTCGTGTTTGGCAAATTGTAAGTCTAATTCGATTGGAATTGAGCCAATGAGAAGTAGTTTTTGATTTTGTGATAACTTCGGGTTTGTTCATTTTCGTCTAGTTGCTAGTCTAATTCGATAGGAATCGAGCCAATGAAAAGTGGTTTTTTATTTCCTGATAATTTCTCATTTGTTCATTTTTAGCGAATTGCTAGTCTAATTCGATCGGAAATGAGCCAATGGAAGTGGTTTTTGATTTCATGATAACTTCGGGTCTATTCGTCTTTGGCAAATTGCTAGTCATATTCGATTGGAATCGAGCCAATGAAAATTGGTTTTCGATTTCAAGGTAACATTAGGTTTGTTCATCTTTGGCAAATTGCTAGTCTAATTTGATTGGAATCGAGCCAATGAAAGGTGGTTTTTGATTTAATGATAACTTCGGGTTTGTTCCTTTTCGGGGAAATGCTAGTCTAATTCGATTGGAATCGAGCCATGAAAAGTTATTTTTTGATTTCATGATGGCTTTAGGTTTGTTCGTTTTTTGGAAAATTGCTAGTCTAATTCGATTGGAATCGAGCCAATGAAAAGAGGTTTTTGATTTTTTGATAACTTCGGGTTTGATCATTTTCGATGAATTGGTAGTCTAATTCGATTGGAATCGAGCCAATGAAAAGTGATTTTTGATTTCATGATAACTTCGGGTTTGTTCGTTTTTGGCGAAATACTAGACTAATTCGATTGGAATAGAGCCAATGAAAAGTTGTTTTTGATTTCATGATAATTTCGGGTTTTATCATTTTAGGGAAATTGCTAGTCTAATTCGATTAGAATAGAGCAATGAAAAGTGGTTTTTGATTTCATGATAATATAGGGTATGTTCGTCTTTGGCAATTTACTAGTCTAGTTCGATTGGAATCGAGCCAAAGAAAAGTGGTTTTGACTTCATGATAACTTCCGGTTAGTTCGTTTTTGGCGAATTGCTAGTCTAATTCGATTATAATCGAGCCAATGAAAAGTGGCTTTCATTTTCATGAGAGCATCAGGTTTGTTTGTCTTTGGGAAATTGCTAGTCTAATTCGATTGGAATCGAGCCAATGAAAAGTGGTTTTTGATTTCATGATAACGTTGGGTTTGTTCATCTTTGGCAAATTACTAGTCTAATTCGATTGGAATCGAGCCAATGAAATGTGGTTTTTGATTTCATGATAAATTTTCGTTTGTTCATTTTTGGCGAAATGCTAGTCTAATTCGATTAGAATTGAGCCAATGAACAGTGGTTTTCGATTTCATGATAACTTCGGGTTTGATCATTTTCGATGAATTGCTAGTCTAATTCAATTGGAATCAAGCTAATGAAAAGTGATTTTGATTTCATCATAGCTTCGGGTTTAACTTTTATGGCGAATTGGTAGTCTAATTTGATTAGAATCGAGCCAATGAAAAGTGGCTTTCGATTTCATAATAACATCGGGTTCGTTCATCTTTGGCAAATTTCTAGTCTAATTTGATTGGAATCAAGCCAATGAAAAGTGGTTTTTGATTTCATGATAAATTTTGATTTGTTCGTTTTTGGCGAAATGCTAGTCTAATTCGATTAAAATCGAGCCAATGAACAGTGGTTTTTGATTTCATGATAACTTCGGGTTTGATCATTTTCGACGAATTGCTAGTCTAATTCGATTGGAATCGAGCTATTGAAAAGTGATTTTGATTTCATCATAGCTTCGGGTTTTTTCTTTTATGGCGAATTGCTAGTCTTATTCGATTAGAATCGAGCCAATGAAAAGTGGCTTTCGATTTCATAATAACATCGGGTTCTTTCATCTTTGGCAAATTGCTAGTCTAATTCGATTGGAATCAAGCCAATGAAAAGTGGTTTTCGATTTCATGATGACATCGGGTTTGTTCGTTTTTATCGAATTGCTAGTCTAATTAGCTTGGAATCGAGCCAACGAAAAGTTATTTTTGATTTCATGATAACTTCAGGTTTGATCGTTTTCGACGATTTGCTAGTCTAATTCGACTGGAATCGAGCTAATGAAAAGTGATTTTGATTTCATCATAGCGTCGGGTTTGTTCTTTTATGGCGAATTGCTAGTCTAATTTAATTCGAATCGGGCCAATGAAAAGTGGCTTTCGATTTCATAATAACATCGGGTCCGTTCATATTTGGCAAATTGCTAGTCTAATTCGATTGGAATCAAGCCAATGAAAAGTGGATTTCGATTTCATGATGACATCGGGTTTGTTCGTCTTTGGAAAATTGCTAGTCTAATTCGATTGGAATCGAGCCAATGAAAAGTGATTTTTGATTTCATGATAATGTCAGGTTTGTTCGTGTTTGGTAAATTGTAAGTCTAATTCGATTTGAATTGAGCCAATGAGAAGTGGTTTTTGATTTCATGATAACTTCGGGTTTTTTCATTTTCGTCTAGTTGCTAGTCTAATTCGATAGGAATCGAGCCAATGAAAAGTGGTTTTTCTATTTCCTGATAACTTCGCATTTGTTCATTTTTAGCGAATTGCTAGTCTAATTCTATGGGAAATG